>NC_087066.1:67796654-67996152 GCF_963678635.1 Symsagittifera roscoffensis
TTTTGGGCGAAACGTGGAAGGATCTGATTTATCAGACAACAACAAAACTGGCGAAAACTGAAAAAATTTAAGACCTGCTAATGAAGGGCACGTATCTAAGTTCTAGCCTTGTTTATGCGATGAATTTAAAAAAAAACTGACGGTGACAACAGCAGTAAAACTAACCTGTTGCAAGATTATCAACAATGAGTAGGACTCTTCTACAGGCGTTGCTAAACAAAAACTTAAACACATGAGCAAACATAAGAAATTATGTTTTAAACACACTGATACACAGCATCGTTTATCTAAGTTGAGAAAGAATAGATGTACTTATATAAAAAATTTTACATGTTTTTGTTCATTCAAAAAATACGTTGAAGTGATACAAACAAGATTTTTCCTGACAAAACAGGGCTTATGTCAAAATCACTCCGAGTTATTCCATTTATACAAAGACAAAAGAACCCATGCAGGCGTAAACCCGAAATTGAAATGAAAACAAAATCAAACCAAACTTAGACACTCACATACCCGCATTTTATTTATATAAATAAACACTCGTTTATTCACATTACCTATGAAATACCTAGTGAGAACTATGTAAAAATCTGAAACAAAAATTTCAATGATTGTAATAATCAGTTGTAATTCTAATTAGAATTGCACGTTTGAGATTAGTTAGAATAAGAAATGAATGAGTAGTTCCGTAAAAACATATCACTTACTGTAGGTCTATCTAGGCATAGAAACACATTTGAATGTAGCATCTGGTACATTTTTAGTATGTGGTGAATAATTCAGAAATCAACAGCAAAACAATTTGAGATGATTTGTTTTTCTACTTAAAGTTGCACTTCTGATGACATAATTTCTAACACATAAGTGAAATCATACATATGAATTGATATACAATTGTATATAATCACAAACATATTTTGTAGACATTATTCATGCTTGCATATACAAATAAGATTTGATTACAACGCCTATATTCATGCATTAATTTTACGTATACAAAACTTGATCGATATTACTTCGTGTTATCAGGTTTGATCGTAGTACAGATACAAAAACTAGTGAAATGTTGGCTTTAATTCTCGCTTTTGCTGCACTTCACATAAAAATTAACAATTACACATACCTATATGCACACCCGTAAAAATGAAACATGTTAAACGCTTAAATATTAAAAGCTCAAGATTATTCGAACCATTCGCTTATCAGTCAGTGATACATCATACTCAGCGTAGCAAAATTGAATAGGTTTCCCAGCAGATTAACAAACTCCTGTAATAATATACCAGATTGAAATGTAAAGGTTTTCTTTTTGAAAAATTCTCGGAATGTGAACTGTCATCTATACCCAATCAGAAATCTCAATCGAACATGTGGAAATTTATGTGTACATTTTAGAGTAGCCACTGAATACAAGATTAGAATGCGAACCAAAATTTATGCTCTGTTTAATTACTTGTCCAAAATTGTTCAATTTTCAAGAACAGAAGAACAGTCGATAAAGTTAATATTTTACAAGATCAAAAGTTAGACAAGATGTGGTCTTTATTATACAAAAGAATGTTTTCATCTGCTATTTTTTTTTTCAATTCTTGATTTGACTTGTTATGTTTTAATAGAAACGCCAGTTGCGCACAAAAGGAAAAAAATTGGAATGCATCAATCTCTGTTATACATGGAGTCAATATGAAAAATTTCCAGCCTGTTTTGTGCGGCTTTGTTCTGATATTTGAGTTGAATTCAATACTCAGTGCTTAACTGTTTGTTTTGTAATCGAATTTAAAAAAAAAAGAAAAAAAAAATTCTCTTTAATCTTGCAATTTAGATTCATATCTGAAAAATGGTTGTTCTAGAATATTTAAAATTACAAAAAAAATTTGGTTGCTCAGTTTGCTAAAAGTTAAAGTTTTTGGAAAAAAATTTCTTTTCTACTGGAATAAATGAGTTGAACATCACAAAGTTTTGAACATCAGCTTAGAACAACTTTCATTTTCAAAAACATACCTTTTAACGTTAATTTTATCATATTTAAAAATAATTTTCTAAAATACTATAGCTCAAATCATCGATACTGCATAAATAAAGGGCAAAAAAATGAAGAAAAAAAAACTGAAACTGTTTAATAGCTTTTTCAAAAATAATTAAATTTTTCGAACAACAAAAAATATTTGAAATTTTTGATCGATTAGCGAGAAAGCAACATAATGTACAAATTTAGTCAACGTGCATTCGCCTACGTTTAAACTGCAGCTTAATAGTCATCTCAAGACATATCAAACTACAGCAGAAGAAAGGTAACAAAGAAAGCTACAAACATAAAAACAATGGCTAAAAATTTTGTTTCGATTTAAAATTTTCACTGTCTTAAAGTCTCATACAAAACTAAATTTTTAGTTGAGAGCAGAATTTGATATGTGAAACGACTCTATTCGGACCGTCCAACAAAAATTTTCAGCAATTTGTTTTAAAAGTTTCCTATCTTATGCAATTTAGTAAGCCTGAAACTTTTCTTACGACAACTAGAATTGCTTCTCATGACTCACTGGTCAATTTTTGAGCTTAGATTTGATACTGGTGGACTATTAGTTTGGGATATTAGACATATTACAAAATTGTTTATCAACAGTTTTTAATTTTCCAAAGAGGAAAAGAAATTGCTAAATTGTGTAGATGACTTGGCTGAAAATTAACAGCTGGCCTGTCTTTGCAAATCTCGGCGTGTGAAGTCTGCATTGTAAAACAAAATCATGCATGTAGGTTTGACTGTAATTAAATGGATATATTGATAAATGTAAAACATAAAGGATATATTTTTGTATGAATATTTATAATTATCTTAAAACAAATGCATGTAAGTATCTTTTATGTATGCGTGTACGTTTGCAGGTTTATGTGTATGTATGTATGAGACTGTTTTTCTGCTTATTGTCTTGTGAAATCGAATCAATGATAATTAAAAGAATAACTAAAACCCAACTTGATCTTTTCTAATGTTTCTAGTTTTTCTTGAAATTTTAACAAGGTACTATTTGCATAGTACATGTGTATGCATATATGCTGTGTGTATGCGGGTATTAAGGACGGTATGTATCTAAGTAAAAGTGTACAGCTTTTTGCATGTATGTATGTAATTAGGCATGTATGTACATACTAGTCGTGTATTCATGTGAGTATTTACAAACTTTATCTTAATTTTTATGTTTTTATAAGTAAGAGCTTTTGACTGCATGTCCGTTTGACTGAATCAATGATTGCAAATAATGACTTTTGTATGAACGTATGTTCTTACATCTAAAAGCATTTAAAAACTTATTTGTTTGTAAAATTGTACGAATTTATGATTGAAGTTGTATGTCTGTTTAAAAAGAAAGTGTGTACACATGAGTAGTTGCGTGGTTGTAAAAGTACGATCTTTGTCTGTTTGTAGACAAGTACTTATGCATTTTTGTATATGAGTATGATAGATGAAAGGCATGTACATATGATTGCATAAACCTACGGATAAATGCCAGTCTGTAATGTGATTCTTTTTGTTGAATATGTGCATATATTCGTCTTGAAAGTGTAAATTGAATGTATGTTGGTTTGTGTGTTTACAAGTGGTGGTATTTTATAGGTCAGTAGAAAGATTAGGTTAAATCATTGCATGTTGGTAAGTATAAATTTTCCGTATAAATGATTGTAGGTTTAAGAGTATGTAGGCAAGTGTGTAAAACTTAGCTTTCTGTTTGTATGTATGCACATACTTATGTTTGTATGGTAGTTTGTTTGCATTCATTTTATGTATATGTGTGTTTATGGTTGCATGAATGTATGAATTTATGTAAAAATGATTGTATTTAAATATGTGTGTACGTATAACTTTGTAAGTATGTTTGTATGAATGTCTTTATATAAGATTATCCGTGTATGTATGTATGTATGAATGTATAAACGCATGTATTTAAGAAAGTTTGTATGTATGTTTTTTAATGTAAGTTTGTAAGAATGTGTTTAACTAGGATTTCTTTTGAATGTTTGTATGTATGTAAGTATTTTTGTATATAAGTATGTGTTTTTGTATGTATGTTTGTAGGATTGTCCTCAAGTAACTATTTATACTTGTATGTATGTATGCATATTTGTATGTATGTAAGTTTGTATGAATATCTTCAAGTAAGACTTTATATTTGAGTGTATGTATGTTTGTGTTTTTTTAAGTATGTGTGTATTTAGTAATTGTGTATGAATAAGTTTTTATATGTAATTTTGTATGAATGGCCGTATGTAAGTATTTTTGTGTATGTATGTATATATGAGGGAAAGTATGTATGACTTTATTTCGTAAGTAACTTGTAAGTGTGCAATTTATGCAAATGTTTTTATTTTTTTATTTGTATACAAATATGTACTTTATGTTTTTTGTGTATGTATGTTTGAGTATATGTGTAATTGTTTATTGTATTTTAAATTAAGTTTTCTTTCTAACTCAATCCAAATCTTTTAATCTTTCTTCTAATGTTCTTGGAATATTCTAGAATAATCAACCAAACACTATAATGATACTATTTTTCAGGTTGTTGATTTGCCAAACAATCTGATTAATTTTTGATAAATTTCGTCTAAATATTTGATTTTCCAGGTATCCTAAGTAAAAACATTTCAATATGAAAAAGTGGCATATGCAGCATCAATTTTAAGTTCAATTATCCTGCAGACAATGACCATAAAAAACAATTAAAATGTAACAGGAAAGATCAGCTTTCAAGTTTTGACAAAAACTATTGATGGAAGCAGCAAACAACAAGACCAATTCGCAACAGCATAAAGTCCAAAGTCTTTGATGAACTGTTGCTCATAGAGATAGTGATAACAAAAAACAAGTTATCAGAAGAAATTATGGTTTATTGAGGAGAATCATTCACCGTGCAGATGAACGCGATCGATAGAAGAATTGCAGAAATTGACATGCTGCTGGTACAGCTGAAGACGGTAAGCGAGCAAACATAAATGACAGGTTTTGTATATTTGCAGGATGATTGATCAGGCTCTAAAAACTATAAATTTTCTATGGTTTTAGTATGAAAAATCTTTTTTTTGATCAAATTTATAAACCGAGAGAAGTGAAGCAATTGTGTAATCAGATAAACAGTCAGAAAACAAAAAATCGCACTTACATCGTTTCGGACACTGCTGTTGCCAAATTGATGTGAGTGCATTGTTTTGTGTGAAACAACTGTCATCACGATGGATTCCAAAGAGTCAGGTAGAATCTTGATGATAGGGTTTGACTTTTTATCTTCCAATTTGAAACAACTAACGATTTGTCGAAAACAAGTCTTGTTAATACTGAAAAAAAATATCGATACAAAAATAGAGGACATTCCATGATGCTAACTGTTTTTATCTTGCTAGTGATCAGAGTGTGAATACGAAAGCTTGGTTCATCTCAACCATATATTGAAAGAAAGGTCGAACTCTTCTTAACACAATAAGCTGTAGATGAGTAATCATATAGTTGGGTCAAAAAGCCATCGTATATAGAGAGGCAATTGCGTGATCAGGGAAACAGTCAAAAGATTAGTTATATGTTAAAAAACTTAATGTTCTATTTTTGAGCAAAGGGTTAGTCTATGATAATAACTGATAGCGCTTCAAATTATTGAGTAGAAAGCTTTAGCTAAAACCAATTTGACATATACTACAAGATATTGAGAAAAAGTGACAAACTGTAGTATCAAATTAAACATTTATTTAATTGCCCATTTTTTAAAGTGAAAAAGAAAAAAAATTTGGATGTTCAAGGTATAACCACTAATTCATATCAAGGTTTGATTTTACATCCATAACTTGTCTTCGTTTGTGTTCCAGCTTTCCCAAATAAGTTTGCTCTAATTTGATTAACTGCTTTCCTTAAAAGTCGCAAATAAGTTTTCAACTGCTTTATTCGATAGTCACTCTGTTTTTTTTGTATATATTCACCACATAAATAACAGTTTTCCCCTGTTTTTAGATTCACTTTAATGAAAATTTTCAAAAACCCTGTTTGTTCAATAAAATTAATGAGAACTACTAAAAGTTTCCTAAAAGCCTTGAAAATTGTTTCCTGTTATTATAAAAAGTAGTATATGCAAACTTTAGAAATGGTTGTAGCAAAACTAATGGGCATTTTTGGCTTTCATCCGTGTTCTCGATTTTCAAACTCTTTTCAAGCAACTTCAACTTCTTAGCTCTTTCACACTTTTCTATAAGGAGCTTTAATCCCTTTGGGGGTTAAAAGTGGTCAGTGCAACGGCACACCGAAAAAAAATGGGGGTTAAAAGTGGTCATTTTTCTAGCCATTTTTACTATACTACTACTGTAGGAAACCGCCAAGTCACTAATTGATTGAAAATTGAGTTCACTGTCCAAATTAGGCCCACCTGCTTGTTGTTTCACTAAATTTAATAGATTGGGTTAGATTAAAAACTACCTGTAGCTATAGGAATATTTTGCCAACCTATCTCATAAGCAAATATAGGATGAACATTCAAATTCTTTTTCTGCAATGTTGTTTCGGGATAACAGTTGAAAAGAAGTTTTCTTTTGCTTTGACCAATGTAAACTCAAGTTTTTTCTTTTCCTTAACTTCACAATCACTCTGGTGCAACTCAAATGTTTACTCGGGTTGACAAAAAGTGCTCATCATACCTTTTTATACTATATTTTTTCACTATCATACTATGAAAACCAAAATAAGCAATTCATCCATAAAAAATTTATAATAAAGGAAAGTTTGAGAATAAACAACAAATTTTCTGCAGTGTTTATAGCACAAAAAATAACAAAAACAACATGCTCAACTTTGTTTTCTGTCTAACTGTATGACACGCTTTTTATTACTAAGAAATTGTATAAAAGGCTTTTTTGATGAAGGAAAACACAAACAATTTCGTTTTGAAACTTCGTGTTCTGCTCAAAAACACAAACTAACCAAGAATTTTCAAACTTGAGAAAATTCAAAGTTAAATTGGCAACTAACCTGCAGGTAAACTGTTTTTAGTGTTATTTGCCATACAGCATAATAAACAATTTGCTCATATCGCACACAGCATAATAAAGAAAAAGCGTAATTTTCCTAAAGTTGAAAAAGGAGTTCAGTGGTTGAAAAAACTTGACGAATTTAATAAAGATACATGTTTTACTTAGCATAGAAAAACAAGAAACACTAATTTCCTTTTTTTATAAATTAAACACGTTCTCTTCATTTTGTGTTTTTTTAAACTCCGCCTGCACTACTTTATACTTTATAACACACAATATCAAAATTTATGTGCAATTTTTTTCCGTAAAAAGTTTTTTTTGAGCTCAGAAGTGAGTTTGCAATAAAAAAAGCGCACATCTTATTAACCTCAATGCTTTATTTGTTCTATGAAAAAAATGTTTATCATACATTTTTTATGTATAAAAATTGTGTGATTAGCATCCTTGTAATCAAAAAAAAAGTTTTTTTTAGAGCTAAGCAGCTCTAATATTACAAAAATAGCCACAAATTTGAGTTACTTGAGTTTTGAACCAACCGTGTTGAAGTCCTACTATTAGTTTTTGCTTCACCTGAAGTATGTCACTGATCGCTAATTTCCGGTGCTGATTCATGAATAATTCAGAGTTTTTTTGCTTATACTGCAATGTTTCAGGGCTATTTCAGTAAGGATTCCGTAGAAAATTGGAGCTATAACTTAATAATTTTTAAATCTATCTAGTGGCTTGGTGAAGGGGAAGCGGTGGTGAAATGCGTACGTCTCCGCCTCTCAATCAAATGGTCGGATGTTCGAGGATCACCAGGTTCCGTGCTCGTTGCTTGAGGGAGAGTCAACATAACCCAGCCCAGAAAAATAACCAAAAAAATGCATGTAACTCTTAAGCAGGGGCACAACAGCCGTTCTACAGCTCGTATGTTTGTCCTTTCCCTCGTAGATAAATGGTCTTATTTTAAATCGATATAAAATAGCTTTCAAGTGAGAGTGTGGACTTTAAAAAAATCCTATGATTTCCACAAAACTAAACTTTTGTGGCGTAAAGTTAACGTAGATGTCTGCTAAGCTAATGGTTGAGGGATTGAGACCAAGCAGGTTTATGCTTTTGATCATTTTTGTGTTTTAAGATTGTTCAAAGTCTTCTAACACAGTAATTCGGTCAGAGGTTAAAAAACAGAATTTCACTTTGATTCCTCGTGCAGATACGTTGTATGAAATTGTCTGACGAGCATCTTTCTTGTTTGAATGTCAATCCAGTTATCTTATAAGTTCTTAAAAGTTTTTTTTGTATAAGACCATATAATGATTGTGAACATTACTACCTAATCATCATAAGATTTTATATGACGAAAGAAATCAGAAAAATTATGGAAATCAGAAACTGAACGTACCACAAGTGGTGAAATCCCTCATACGCGCAGGACCGAATGCGCGAAAAGAAAAGTCAGCCAATAAGATTTCATAAATCAAAAATTTGGAAAGAAAGTCAACATTTCTAGGGACTGAATATTGAAATTGGCCGAATATAAAAACGACTGAAATATGCAAATTTTCCACTTAGTCAGTGACTGCTGCCGAATTGGAACGAATTTTATATTTCAAAATATTGCTTTATTTAATTCATTTCAATTGAATGGCAATTGCTTCATTTTAAAAATTGACTTTCGGCCAATTTTGTTTTCGGTCCTTTGCTTACGAATTTTTTCGCCCATTCGGTTTTTCGCACATGAGAATAGCCCCCACCTAAAGTTTCTCAGCAAATGACTTGTAAGGTCCTATAACAGTTTGCTCTACCTTGCACATTTTACTAGCACAAAGAAATTATATATTTTTATTAACTTATTCTTTTGTTTGTTCAAAACCATTTAGGTTTTTGTTTAGTTCAGTGTGAAGGATTTATAAACGAAAACAAGACCAGTATTCAACTTTTTCTCAAGTCGTTTCAATCAACACTGAATAAACTTATAGGTCTCGTAATTACGAGTCCTTGGGACGATGAGCAGCAGATTGCGCATTTCAAAAAAAATTATAAAGGTTTGCTTGTCTGTGGGATAATGCTGATTGCATTTCTTGTTAGCTCATGGCAATATTTGAAGAAAAATTGGCTATATAGACGACAAGTCAAGTTTCAAGAATGCCTTTTATGAATGCATATCTTGTAAGAATATTGAAAAAAATATATTTCGAAAAATTGTGACTCGACGTTTGTCTGCAAAGCTTCTGATTTTAAAAGAATATTAAAGTATTCTGACAGATCCATGAACGCCCGTGCTCGGTGGATTTTCTATACAAGATCTGAAATTCTTTATTTCTTATATAAGTTGAATTTCAGATCTGAAATTCGTTATTTCAGATCCTAGATAAGAATTAAGAAATTTCAGATCTGAAGTTCATTTTTTTTGCTAAAAACCGAAAATGTAACGTGTCTTGTTGAGCATGAAAATTTTAAAATAGATCAAAAATTCTTAAAAATAGCTAGATTTTCATTAAAAAAAAGTAGATTGGTCGAAATTAATCAATCAGGCAATTAATCAATGCACCCCAGTTTACCCCCCCCCCCCCCCCTCCCGCGTTTAGCCCCGTATACTGGGTACGAATAAGTTATCACTTACTATTACCGCGGTACAAAACCTACTCATAAAAATTTCAAATCAAACAATTGCCTGCCCTCACCGAGCGCACATGGATTCTATTTGGTTATAATGGATTCCCCAGACAAAAATAATTCATTTTAATCATTGTAAAAAACCCAATGTTCCAGAAATGAAAGCAGAGTGAATCATCATTTTTGCTCATGGAAAGGCAGCAATGCGGGAATTTTAAAACTAACTCGTTCAACGCATGGTTTTCATACATTAACTTGTTTGTCTTAGGAAAACAAAATTTTATGCAAGTTTAATTTATGTAGCAATTTCGAATTTACATACAGTAAGAGTTTGCAACTTTTGTAAAAACTATCAGCAACAAGGGTACACATCCTTTGTGCTGATTAGAAAAAGAATAAGTGTTAACCAACAAAACTCACAATTATGTAAATAGGTTTCTATCTTGAAAAAAGGACCAAAAATGCCAAAAAAAATCGGTAACAATATTTTGAAGACTCAAGCAACGCTCCCTTCAGTTAGATTCATAATTTCAATAAAGTTTGATTTTCATATTTCTTCCGACTCCCGAAGAAAATGACGGAATATTTGTGCTCGGGTTCGTTTTTTCTCCAGACAAGTTCTGATTTTTGAACTATAGCCCTTTTTGACGGAATTTTTTTATGTTAACCGATAGGTATTGTTGTCTTGAGCTCAAATTTAAAAAAAAATACATTTCACCTGTGGTCATTTTTGGGATCAGGACAATCTACTTTATTCCAATTTACCCTATACCAATTTAACCTAAGCCATTTCACCCAAAATATCAAATTCCTTATGCCAATCTACCCTTCGCCCAAATTAAGCCAGAATGATAACAGCAAAATAGTGCTCGCCGCAGTCGGGCGAACGTGTTGCAAAATTATTTACAGAGGTTAGGACTCTATACGACAATTAGAGCCGGTTATCGCCGCGAAGCGGTGATGCACGCCAACTGGCGACCTTAAACCGAGATAGTTGTCTCATTTATCTCTGACCAAATGAACTACCCGCATCCAGTTTCAAGCGTTAATAATCGATTATATTACGATTTTAGTACCAGTCTCACAAAAATTGAGAAACAATCAATTTTAATCAATTAATAATCGATTATAATCACTGTTTTTAAAATCAAATTATAATCAATTATAATCAATTATAATCGATTATAATTGATTATAATCCATTATTTTTATTCATATTTCAATTTCATTAGTTTTGCACAAAAATCCATTATAATCGATAATAATTGATTATAATCCCTTTTTTTGTCCATTTTTGTCTTCGAAGTTGCATCTAAATTGCTTAAATTTTATGCTTGTTGTGGACATTGGTTGTTTCTATGAAAAATGAGAAAAATATTTTTAAAGTTTTCCAATTAATTCAAAATTATAATTTTTTTTTTCATTTCTTCCACATTGGGGTTGTTTTGTGATGCATATTTTAAGCTTTTTTTAAACACCAAACACATCAGCAAATTGATTCAGTCTCATGATTGATCCGGAAAATTTAATTTTCATATACCGCGAGAACCTTTCAACTCATATGAAAGGATCTCTATGAAACTTTTGTTTCGTGGTATTTGTGTTCAGATGAACCAAAGTGTTCAAGAGATCTCTCTTTTAGAGATTTACTTATTGACACAAAATTAATAACCCATAAGATATAATTCAAATATAATCAATTATAATCTCTTGGAAAATATCACGATTATAATCAATTATAAATCCCTTAAGGACCTAATTTTGGTAATTATAATTGATTATAATTGTCAAAAAATCATCATAATAATCCGTTATAATCAATTATTTACGCCTAAACTTGGATGCGGGTATTCATAGAACACAGAGTGAGTTGGCACAGGGTAAATTGGCATATGATAAGTTAGCACAGGGTAGAATGGCATAAGGTAAACTGAAATTGGGTAGATTGACAAGAAACCCATTTTTCTTAAGGTTATGGGCTTCAAAGATTGCCAATTTGGGATAAATAACGCGCAATATGTGAGATTTAATCCGTCTTAGAAATCAATCCAAATTGATTTGAGGCATGCTTTCGTATCTATTTAATACTTAGCGATATGTTAAATGTTTTACTTTGTACTTTACATAGCGTGTGGGGGAATGATTTTCGCAAAAAAATCTGAAAAAAGTTTTCAACTTCTTGTTTGAAAGTTTCATGAATTTTTTCTCATGCGAACACTACTCCATAGACTTTAAAGGGCAGTCGGGACCTTCAGGATTTCTCCCTGATATGAGCATTCGTTGTTTTTTATTATTCTTTTTGCAAAGACAGTTGTAGTAGGAACTTTCTTCGTTCAGTGGAACTAGTTACTTTGCTTTGAATAATTAAGAAAATCTTTGAATCATTTAATTTTTTTAAGCATGTTCAACAAAATTATAGAATTTACATGTACTTAATCAGTTTTTACACTAGTAGCCATTGATTCGCACTTTCTTTGAAGACTTTCTGCGCGGTGAGTTGTGTAAAGGTGAGACGAAACCAGATGGCTCAGGAGTTGGTGCAGGAGGTGGGTTGGTGACAGCAGCTTTAGATGCGATTTGAACCCTGATACCCTCTGTGTAATTCATTATCTCCTCGTGGTCACTTTCCTCGTTCCCACTTCCGGTACGGGACCCAACACGAAAACCTCCCGCTTTGCGACTCAGAGACCCGCCCGAACCCCACAGTTCACTTTCGGTATCTGTTCTATTTTCATGCACAGAGCCACTCGGTCTTTGTCTGGTCATCGAGCTTGTCGACCCAGCAGTATCGCCACGAGCGATCGGAAACATCGAAGTGGACTTCGGTCGGTTGCTGAGAGCCGAAGAGATCTCGCGAGGGTCGGCAAAGGAACTAAACTGGTCGTGAATATCAGAGTCAATTATGACATTTATAACTTGGTTTTCATTGGTCATCATAGATCTTTGAGCAACTATATAGTTCATGGGGAAAACTATAGGCGTGTAGGCTTTGTGAGGTTTCGGCTCGGTGTTCGGGTACCTGTGAGTTCCAGTCATTGGCCGATGTCTTGTTGGGCGTTCCTTTTGCCGACGATCCTTATTTTTTAACTCGGAGTTTTGGGCTGACTGATATACGTCTAGAGTTGTGGGGTACCAATTAGTGTAAGGTTTTGCAGTCTGCGCTCGAAGCAGACGTGAATTTACTGTTGTCGTTTGCGAACTTTCGTTCGACGTAGCCGTCGGTTTTTTGCTACCATTTTCCCGAAATCTTTCATCAGTTCTTGCCTGTGCAAAATTTATTTCCATTTTTGGAAGTTCAATTTCTTCGCTCTGAGTCGGACTGGACACTAGTCTCGGCTTCGCGCTTTTCGTCTCTCGTTTCATTTTCTCTCGATTCTTATTCGCCACCATTTTGATGATCTCTTGGGTTGTGAGGTAATCATCTCGGTCGTCGTCGTATCTCGAATCAGTTTGGGAGCACCTATCAGATTCACTCGGCGTATAGTCGGCGTAGTAAGAGTAGTTCTCATTTGCATTTTGCCACAGGGAATTAGCTTTCAAACCTTCCAGATTTTCTTCCTCAAGTAGCGTTTTGAACTGAAGTTTTTTCTCTTTATAGACTGTGGCCTTATCCATTTCTTCAGCTAGTTTCGGCTCACTCTTAACTTCTTTGACAACAACGTTTTCTTTACGAAGCTGATCATTCCACGACAGTGGAACATCTGCCGGGATTTCAGCCATGTATGAAGTATCCGACAATTTCGTCGCATTAAAATCCGAACTCCTTGCCGTCTTTCGGAGTCCGTTTGCGCTGCCGAGTGCCGACTGATCAGTCCGAACAAGTCCATTCCTGCCTACCAACACTCGGTTGAGTTTCGAAGGATTCGCAACTGCTTGCTCAGCGATAACCTTTGAGCACTTACTACTTGTTATAAAAACATTGTCAGAATCTTTCGCAAAAAGCTTGACAGCATTGTCGCTCGGCTGTGTCAACCCGCAAACTGAGAAATAGTTTAAGTCAGTTTCGAACCCTATACCATCCATGTTTTGACCTCTTTTGATTACCATTCTAGGAGGCGGTGCTCGGTCGAGAAACTTTCGGATGTCTTTTTGGGCGCTTCTTTTTTGCCTGTTGGCACTCAAGATTCTTGCTTGAAGCATTAGTTCTTTTTCGTTTGAATGCTGGGACTGATTGTTGGAGTTTGATTGCCGCTTAGATCCCTGAAATTCAAAAAGTAATTCATGGGTTTCCTCTCAAATTTTAGAAACAAAGTTGAGTAAGGAACATTATTAAATCCCAGAAAATATTAAATTACACAAAATAATTTTGGCAAACGTTAAGCGAACGTCAGATCGGAATTCAAGCGCAGATCAATGATTTTTTCAAGAAAGGATGTAAACAAAAATTTGAAATTTTGGCCCACCTTTTTAGCGCTCGCGGACTAAACCCCCCAGGATAAAACCCCACCAGATATAATCCCCCAGGACTAAAACCCCATAGGATCAAATCTTCCAATGACAAAATCCCTCATATTTTATTCAGTATGATGGAAATCAAATTGTACACATTATATAACTTCATGTTTCTATTGTTTCCATTTTGAATTGACTTCCATTTAAACGTTTACTTCAGGACCAATGACGACCTCCCCAGGACAAACAATGCCCTAGAAGGATTCCACCGTGGATTCGAATCCATGCTCCAAATGTCAAATCCTGACATATGGAAATTCATTGAGGCGATTCAGAGGCAGCAGTCACTACAAACTTTTAGTTTTGTTCAAATGCAGCTCGGCAAGAAAGTTCATACAAGGAAAGGGGATAAACTTGGGAAGACAAAGAAAATTGAATGCTCAGCCGCTAACTACAAAGAGTTGGATTATCTTAAAGCCATAGTTGTTAACTTGTCCTTTTAGTTTTTAGTCTTTAAGTTGTCTACTTTTTTTCTGTTAATTAACTTTAATCATTTAATTCAAGTTTTAGTGTCGCTGTTTTATTCAATTCGAATGTGGGGCATTTTGAACTAAAACTGGGGGATTTTGTCCTAGGGAGATTTGGTCCTACGGGGGTTTAGTCCTGGGGGATTATATCCGGTTGGGTTTTATCCTGGGGGATTCAGTTCTAGAACCTCTTTTTAGGCCGACCAAATTGTTTGCCGCGAATCTCTTAGAAAAATATAAAAATCCGATCGTAAAAGTTTGGTCCTGAAGAGCATTTTTAGGGTCCGGTTCAAAATGAATATTGAAAACTTTTAAAGGGGAACCTTTGGGTGGTGAGGTGATCGAATCCCTGTAAGGAGGGGTGGGGGGAGGAAAACCGCCTTTTAAATCCATCCACTAGAGTGTGAATTTTTTGTTTCGATCTCTTTTCGAAAGGTTGTAAGGTATGGCATCACATTAATGCCACTAGATTTATGATATGAATTCCGATAAGAAAACTTTTAAGTTAACTCACTCTTGAGAAAAATTGTTTTTTTTTGCCAGTAAAGCTTTAGCCGGAAATTAGTTCTAAAGAATCTCTGACGCGGAACCGCCACCCCAAATCCACCATTTTAGTTTATTTTTCTGTTTCAATCACTTTGAAAGGGTGTCAATTGTTGCAGCACATCAAGGCCAACATAGCCGTGATATGAAAACTGAAAACAAATATTTAAAAAGTTAAATCAGTGTCGAGAAAAATTGCTCTTTTGTCAACCCGTACGCAACAGCAACGAGATAAACATGCTTCGAGTATACACAATAAAAGAAGCAATACAATGCAAACTTACACTTGTTATAGTTCAATTGCTCTTAAGAGAACTAGTCGGAAAATTCGGAGTTTACTTTTGCGGTGCCCGACTACTCTTTTTAAAATAAATTATGGACATAGTTTGGATGGAACTAAACTCCTAGTTACGCTCTTTTCAAGCTCACCTGGGATCTGACCTGTCTCCGCTCTCCTGCAGCGGTCTTCACGTGATCTCTTATCTTTTCAACGTCCTTCATCTTATCCAGGTGGAACTGTATCACTTTATTAGCCGAGTCATCCGGCCCTATAGTCTCGTTAGCCAACAACTCCAAATTTCTAAATTTTTCCATCAGATAATCTTGGTGCAACTGACTGGACTTGTACTTTTCCTCGATTTTCCGCAGAGAGTTTTGTTTTTTCCATTTTTGTTCAGCTTCTGCGCTGAAATTTGCAACTCTATTGGCAGCCGTTAAGACTCGCGTCGTCATGTTTTAATAATGCAATATGCAACTGTACCAGCAATTGTTTTGTTAGCTAGTGGTGAAAAAGAAGCAAAACGTATGTTGTTTTCGAGTAGATAGAAAAAGAACAGCAAATGAGCAACCAACTCAATTGAATTAAGTCTACATGATTTTCATTGTGGCCAATTTACTTTTTTCTACCGCCTTAATAATACTAGATATTAAATTAGATAATAACACATTTTGACACAAAGGCCGAGCGGAGCTTTGCACCACTTGCCAAGCTACTCAAAAACATAATGGTAAGCTAGCGTACAGAAAATGATACGGAAGCAGCTTATTAAAAAAGTAGATCTACCAAAATATTCTCGTAAACGGGAAGAATAAATTTCTTTACAAATAATCAACATTAATAAAACTTCAAATAAAACGGGAATTTGAAATGTAAATACGCTCGTAAAAAGTCTGTTGGTTTATGAATCCACATTTAAGGAAAATAAAATTCAATTTTTGCTTCTTTCGAACTTTTGTAATTGAAGAGCGAAATCAGAGCTTCAAATGGTTAAGCAAATGAATTTAAAGTAAGCTTTAAAAGTAAAAGTAACTAAAAATCAAAGTGGTAGAAATCAAACGTTAGCGTGAGTTACTTTTTAAATTTTAAAAACGCTAACTAATTTGGTGACACAGAAGCGAAGCGGAACTTTGCACCGATTGCGATCAACACAATCATAGAAAAAAAAACATCGTAGAAAAAGAGTCGTAAAAAAGAAAAAAGTTGAAAAATTGTTCGTACGTCAATCGATCAATGACACCGAGGGCCCCAGCTGTGGGACGATATGCATAATTTCAAAAATTAGACTTTGCCCAAAACCTTAGTTATTTCTCAACTAAAATAAGTGAGAAGAGTAAAAAAAATTTGAGATCTTAGAATTTCCCAAAAATCTAATTTTCCTCTTACAAAAAAAGTTAAGGAGTAAACGCTTCTACAGGAAAAATTCGCGCAACCGCGTCTTTCGATTGAAACTTGCATCTCAAATTTGATAGGGTAGTTTTTAAGAAAATTCAAAAAATTTTTGAAAAATAATCGAAGTTCAACAACTTGATTTTCTGATATCTGCAAATTTGTTCTGCTAATAGCACGTTATGGCCGCTGAAGTAGAGAATATTCCTAAAATCTGGTTTCTCGATTGAACACTTACGGTAAGAATTGGCGCGATAATTTTCGAAATAAATAAGAAGAAAATTTCACTTGCTTGAAGGCAATGACTTTTTTCTAAAAGGATCTGAGCGTACCAAAATATAAAGTTAGGCCTCGAACAACCTGTTGTGTAGATTAAACCTATGATATCAGGTTTGGCAAGATAGTTATTGAGAAAATACAAAAAGCGGTCAGCAAACCAGAATTTTGATTTTTCCGAATATTAAAGCTTTTTTAATTAAAAAAAAAATTGGAGCCACTTCTGCGGAAAAAAACAGCCTGAAATTTCGATTGGAAACAAAAACTCAGACTTGGCATGGTAATTCTCGAGGAATGTCGAAAGGTCGAAAGGTTTCAAAAACGGTCAAAATCCAAAACTTTGACTACAGAGGACCTTATATTTTTTGTGCCAACAAAGTTTGGACGTAGACGCGTAGGCAAAGTAGTTTTCCACAATATGTTTTTGAATTGAGGCCAAAATCTCAGATATAGGAGGGTATTTTCTGGTAAAATTCATAAAGTTTAGAAAAAATAGGCTCAAAAACAAAAGATTGACTTTTCCGAGGACGTTAATTTGTGTAGAAAAGTTTGGGTGTAGCCGCTTCTTGAAGGAATTTTTTCAAATTCTGTCTAATCATTGAATCCAAAATTGCAGAATTGGTAGGTTAGTTTTTTTTAAAATGATAAAACAAAGTGAAAAATATCAGTAAAATATTCACCCCACAGGCTTTTTTGAAGACCGTGAACAAAAGGGTAAAGCAAAAAGTGACCAAAAGAGTAAACAGGCACACAATGGTGTAGGCAGTCTTTCAATGGATACCCTTTTTTTAAAATCGGTATGAGGTTTTTAAGAAAAAAGAAATTTTTTTTTGCAAAAAGTGAGAAAATTTGCTTCAGTAAATTAGTACCCAAGTAGTAGGTAGTAATAGTTTAAAATGAAACTTCGTGAAATTGAGCATGTCAGCTGCATAGCAGGATTAAAGTGACTCAACTGATTTTTTAAAACTATTTGTTAACTCGAAAAAAATTTCTATTCCGATTTGAAAACGCTTGCTAATCGCAAGCATTAAAATTTTTTTCAATTACTAGTAATTTTTTCTAAACAATCAAAATGTTGCTATCAAAACAAATTAACAAATCAATTGAAAAAAAATTGAGCAGTAAAAAAAATTTTGTTATGATAATCATTACGAGAGCAAACTGTGCATTTTGTGAATTGTAAGCGGATTCCGCAACAAGGACGCTCCCTTTGTTCTTCTTTTGTTCTTTCATTTTTTTGAACGTTCCGACAAAGTTTTAGCATGTTTAAAAACTTATCTCTGGAATCCAGTAACATACAGACACAAAATGTTGCGCCTATCTAGTGCACAGTTTGGCCTTGTAATGATATCTACATTTGATTGCATTACGACGCTTTCCCATAATGAGATCTAAGTCCAAACAATGGTGAACTTAAGTGAATAAAAAAGACAAAATAGTCAACAGAGAGTCGGCACTTTGCCAATGAGTTCAAACAAACCCACGAGAATGACAGTTTGAGGATCCAAGTTAACCCAAAATTGAGTTATATTTCTGCACTTCAAGAATATTTCATGACTGAAATTTTTTCAGAAAATTAGCACAATTGGAGAAATGTGGATCAAAAGTAAGCGCCTTATTCTAACGGCAAGTCTGAAAACTAAAGTGCACTCTTGAAAGTGAAAGCAGTTGGTGGAATTCCTCATAGACGAAGGATCAAATGGGCGAAACAAAAATCACCCAATCAGATTGCAGTATTGCCAAATTTGGAAAAAAAAGCGTAAAATTTTTAAAAAAAAACTATTCCAGGGACCTAATACTTATACTGGCTGAATATAAAAACGGTGGAAAAGTGCTAATTTTTCATATTGTAATACTGACGCCGGCGAATTGGAACAGATTTTATATTTCAAAGATTTCGCTATAAAAGAAGAAAATTATTGCTGCATTAAATTCCTTTAAATTGAACGCAAATTTTTCATTGTAATAAATGTCTTTCGACTGTTTTTCTTTTTGGGCCTTCGCCCATGAGTATAACCCCCAAAGCAGGTCATTTTTTGCACTCTCGTATTTGGAGAATCTTATTTGCTTTCCTTTTAGCAATCAAAATTGAACTGAAATTAAAGCAAATTAAATTTTATTAGCAAATGACACTTGAACATTTTAAGTACCGGAAAACTCGGCTTGCTTTCATATCAATTAAATGCACAAGAGTACTTTTCAACAAAATCAGAAATCTGGAAAAGAACCCGAGTCGAGATTTTTCACCTAATTTGAAGTAAGATTTGAGCGGTTTGAGCGGTTTTTTTAGACGATTGCGCTCAAAATCTTGCTTCAAAATGAGCGGTTTAAGCGGGTTTTGAACGGTTTATCTATCTATAAGGCCTGCAAGTACTATTCTTGAATTTGATTGCCTGAATTGTATATGTTTCAACCGAGGGAACTCTCTCCTCCCTGAATCAGTTTAGGGGGAGATTGTTCACTTGGTCCAAAAAATGATTTAAATCTTTCAGTTTCTTGTACGTTTGTCCGTTTTATTGGCTTTTTAGTTTTTTCTAACACAAATTTAGCACGAAATGACAGAGTAAACGTGATCTGCGGATTAAAGTTATGTACAATAAATTACTTAACTAAAATATAGCTACACTTTTTAATTACTCAAGCCTTGAAAATGTTTCATATTGGCAGAAATTTTTCTATTTTAATTAGATGTTACCATGTATTTTAATAAATTGCCTAAAAAAGTCGTTCTTAATATTGCTGCAAAAATGCCACCAATGAAATGAAACGTTTTGTGTGCAACTCGACAAGAAAAAAAAACAGAAATACGTTTAACGACACTACGCTGCGCTTATGAAAGAATACAATACATATTGAAACAAGACTTCTCGTATCAGGGTTAAGCCCTGAGTGTTCCGACTGCCTTTTAAGGTCCATGGAGCAGTAAAACATGAAAATATTAAATGTAGAAAAAAATGAAATTTTTTTTTTCAAAATTGAGATTTTTTGTGAAAACATCCCCAATCACGCCATATAAAGTACAAAATGATAGATTGTGCAACATACCTATTATGGCAAATAAGCTGCCTTCAACCAACTTTGAACTAGTTCTAAGACGGGTTAATTATCAGCTTACGCGTTAATAGTGCGAAGTATATCGCGCGTTGACTGTCCCAAATTGGCAAAAATGGCATTCTTTAAACTAAACCACCATACGTTTAAAAAAAAATGATCACAGGTTAAAATATCTGGTAAAATTTAAGATCAAGAGAGCAATACTTTTCGAATGATATAAAAAAATTCTGTTAAAAAAGGCTAGTTAAAAATTTGTTCGAAATTTGTCTGAAAAAAAAACCACCTCGAGCACAAATATTCCGCTATTTTCGCTACGAAAGTCGCAACATCAGGACTGCTAGTATCAGGGCAAAACCCTAAATATTCTGACTGCCTTTTAATGGCTATGCGTTTTAGTTTCGAAAGCTTAGTTATAGCTCGAAATGCGAAATGTGTTATCTAAAACAGCGTTGTTTCTTCAGATTTTTCATTCTATTGATGAGATGAAGCTTAACAGTTGCTATTCCCAATTTTAAATAATTTAAGTAATTATTGTGTTCGGTGAAACTTTATAAAAAAAATTGCCGGTTGAACTTTTGATTCTATTTGCAAGATGCTAATGGCTTCCGATTTTCATTTTTCTAGTTCCGACAATTTCAGTTGAGTCAAATTTCTCCAGTGCCAATTCAAGTTCATAAGAAAATTCGGCCCATGAGATCAATCTCTCCCTAAAAGACCAAGTGCACAACCTCCATCGTAAAATTAAACGGCAAGCTCAAACTGTAAGGCCTGCATGTACTTTTCTTAAATTTGATTGCCTGAATTGTATATGTTTTAACCAAGGGAACTCTCTCCTCCCTAAATCAGTTTAGGGGGAGATTGTTCACTTGGTCCAATAAACCATTGAAATTTTTCAATTTTTAGTAAATTTGAGCGTTTTGTTTGTCTTTTTGAGCTTTTTTCAACTGAAGTTTAGCGTGAAGGGACAGAGTAAACAAGATCTGAGGATTAAAAATAGGTACATTAAGTTACTTAAATAAAATTTAGCTAAACTTTTTAATTTCTTTAGCCTTGAAAATGATTCATATTGGCAGTTTTTGTTTCTATTTCAATTGGAGGTTACCATGTATTTTAATAAGCTGCCTAAGTGAGTCGTTCATGATATTGCTGCAAAAATGCCACCAATGAAATGAAACGTTTTGGGTGCAATTCGATAAGAAAAAAAAAACAGAATTACGTTTAATGGCACTACGCTGCGCTTATGAAAGATTACAATACATTTTGAATTCAGACTGCTCGTATCAGAGTTAAGCCCTGTGTGTTCCGATTGCCTTTTAAGGTCCATAGAGCAGAAATATCATGAAAAATTTGAATGTAGAAAAAAATATATATCTGTAAAAATATCTGTTCAAATTGGCCAATGAGTTGCAATGGGCGAGAAGTTTGAAAACGTTCCAGAGTGGTTTCAAATTATAAGTTAACCGTCTTAAGAATAAATTAAATTTTAGATTCCCATGTTTTTTCATCAAAAAGCTGAAAAAAATATGATGCGCTAATTTGCTATGCTAGCAGCGAATTATTTGCTGGAACCGCCCTAACTTTTTTGACAAAAACTGGTAGTAAAACATTTTGGTAAAAAGGTAGAAAAATTAATTTTTTGAATTCACTTCTGAACCTCAAAAAAACGAGTTGCAAAAAAGGCCAGTATTCCAATTCATTGATTTTTTTTAAAAACGATCACGCTATGTCTGGCTGCAGAACAACCAAAACATTTATATAAAAAAACCTACCAAGCAACTGGTTTTTAGATTTATTAAATTATATATTAAAAATCTGGACGAGAGAAAGTTGACAGCAAGCAACTGCTCTTTCCATATTTTATATCGAGACTTCTTTATCGTTCAGACCAGTGAAAATGGGGAGAAACTTTGAATTCAGGTGTGTTTTATGTTATTTCTTTTTGTATTTTCGTTTTCCCCGGAAAATCAGGTAAAATATTTGATAAATTACAAAATGATAGATTGCGCAACAAATCTATTATGGCGCATAATGTGCTTTCAACCAATTTTGAACGAGTTCTAGGACGTGTTAAATATCCGCTGACGCGTTAATAGCGCAAAGTATATCGCGCGTTAACTGTCTCAAATTGGCAAAAATGGCATTCTTTAAACTTAACCCCACATCAGTTTTAAAAAATGATCACAGGTGGTTAAATTATCTGTTAAAATTTGATCTCAAGAGAGCAATACTTTTCGAATGATAAAAAAAATTCTGTTAAAAAAGGCTAGTTACAAATTTGTTCGAAATTTGTCTGAAAAAAAAACCACTCCGAGCACAAATATTCCGCTACTTTCGTTACGAAAGTCGCAAGAACAGGACTGCCAGTATCAGGGCAAAACCCTAAATACTCTGTGTGCCAGTTAATGTCTATGCGTTTTAGTTTTGAAAGCTTAGTTAAAGTTCAAAATGCGAAATGTGTTATCTAAAACAGCGTTGTTTCTTCTGGTTTTTCATTCTATTGATGAAATGAAGCTAAGCAATTGCTATTCCCCATTACAAATAAATTAGGTATTAATTGTGTTCGCTGAAACTTAATCAAAAAATTGCCGGTTGAGCTTTTGATAGTATTTGCGAGATGTTAATTGCTTCCGATTTTCATTTTTCTTGTTCGACAACTTCAGTTGAGTCAAATTTTTCCAGTGCCATTTCAAGTTCACGAAAACATTCGACCCATGAGATCAATCTCCCCCTAAAAGACCAAGTGCACAACCTCCATCCTAAAATTAAACGGCAAGCTTAAACTGTAAGGCCTGCATGTACTATTCTTAAATTTGATTGGCTGAATTGTATATGTTTTAACCAAGGAAACTATCTCCCCCTATATCAGTTTAGGGGGAAGTTGTTCACTTGGTCCAAAAAAAAACATTTAAATCTTTCTTTTTCTAGTAAATTTGTGCGTTTCGTTTGGCTTTCCAGCTTTTTCTAACTGAAGTTTAGTGTGAAATGACAGAGTAAACGTGATGTGAGGATTAGGTACGTGAAGTTACTTAATAAAATTTAGCTACAGTTTTCAATTACTTTAGCCTTGAAAATGTTTCATATTGGCAGAACTTTTTCTATTTTAATTAGATGTTACCATGTATTTTAATAATTTGCCTCTTCTTGATATTGCTGCAAAGATGCCACCAATGAAATGAAACGTTTTGTGTGCAATTCGACAAGAAAAAAAAACAGAAATACGTTTAACGACACTACGCTGCGCTTATGAAAGATTACAATACATTTTGAAACAAGACTGCTCGTATCAGAGTTAAGCCCTGAGTGTTCCGATTGCCTTTTAAGGTCCATGGAGCAGAAATATCATGAAAAATTTGAATGTAGAAAAAAAATATATCTAATTTTTTTTTCAAATTTAAGATTTTTGTGAAAACACCCCCCAACACGCCATATAAAGTACAAAATGATAGATTGTCCAACAAATCTATTATGGCGAATAAGCTGCTTTCAACCAATTTTGAACTATTTCTAAGACGGGTTAAATATCCGCTTACGCGTTAATAGCGCAAAGTATATCGCGCGTTAACTGTCCCAAATTGGCAAAAAGGGCATTCTTTGATCTAAACCCCCATACATTTTGAAAAATGATCACAGGTAAAAATATCTGTTCAAATTTTAGCTCAGGACAACAAAACTTTTTTAAATGATATAAAAAAATTTGGTTAAACATGGTTAGTTAAAAATTTGTTCGAAATTTGTCTGAAAAAAGACCCCACCGAGAACAAATATACCGTTACTTTCGTTTCGAAAGTCGAAACAATAATTTATTTTAACCTTTCAAACTTAAAAACTATTTGCTAAAGCAAAGAAAACAAAAACCAATCACACGACCTAAACAAGTGTTTTCACTTCGTTCATTCGCAGTTAATCACTGAAAAATGTCCCAGCATGATCGGACAACGGTAATTAGTAATAAAAAAACGTATGCGTTTTTTGGCTTCTGTCAGGGAATTAGAAACAAAGTTCAAAAAAATAACATAATAACGGTTCAATTTATTTCAAAAGTAGGATCAGGTCGGGAAAGCATTAGTTTCTCATTCACCCCTTTCAGACTTCTCAAGACGTCCTGCGGTTTCTACGGACCGAGATTGGATTTTAATATGGCCAATGAGTTGCAATGGGCGATATGTTTGAAAAGGTTCCACAGTGGTTTCAAACTATGAGTTAACCGTCTTAAGAATAAATTAAATTTTAGATTCCCATGTTTTTTCATCAAAACGCTGAAAAAAAATGATCACGCTATGTCTAGCTGCAGAACAACCAAAACATGTATATAAAAAAACCTACCAAGCAACTGGTTTTTAGATTTATTAAATTATATATTAAAAATCTGGCCGAGAGAAAGTTGACAGCAAGCAACTGCTCTTTCCATATTTTATATCGAAACTTCTGTATCGTTCTGACTAGTGAAAATGGGGAGAAACATTGAATTCAGGTGTGTTTTAGTGTTATTTCATTTTGTATTTTCGTTTTCCTCGGAAAATCAGGTAATATTATTAATCATCGGAATGGTTTAGGTGATATATCATATATAATCACTTTCAGTTGTAGTTTGAACGTAGTTTAACTGTCGAGAGAAACTGATTTGAAATGTTTGAGTTTGGAAGAAGCTTTGAATTCAGGTGTGTTTTAGAGTTATTTCATTTTGTATTTTCGTTTTCCACGGAAAATCAGGTAAAATAATTAATCATTGGAATGGTTCAGGTGATAGAACATATTAAATCACTTTCAGTTGCAGTTTGAACTTTTTTTAACTGTCAAAAAAAAAACTGATTTGAATTGTATAATATTGGCCTTTTTTTTGAGCGCTGAAGCTTACAAAGCTTAATTAGGCTACATTTATGCCATTAGATGTTAGTTTTTTTGAAGTATAATTAGTTTTTGGAGTTTAGGGGGAGAATGTTCACGTGTTCCAAAGAACCATTGAAATCTTTCTGTTTCTAGTAAATTTGAGCGTTTTGTTTGGCTTTTCAGCTTTTTCTTACTGAAGCTTAGCGTGAAATGACAGAGTAAACGTGATCTGAGGATTAAAAATAGGTACATTAAGTTACTTAAATAAAATTTCGCTAAACTTTTTAATTTCTTTAGCCTTGAAAACGATTCATATTGGCAGTTTTTTTTTCTTTTTCAATTGGATGTTACCATGTATTTTAATAAGTTGCCAATGAAATGAAACGTTTTGTGTTTTAATTAGATGTTACCATGTATTTTAATAATTTGCCTAAAGAAGTCGTTCTTGATATTGCTGCAAAAATACCACCAATGAAATGAAACGTTTTGTGTGCAATTCGACAAGAAAAAAAAACAGAAATACGTTTAACGACACTACGCTGCGCTTATGAAAGAATACAATACATTTTGAAACAAGACTGCTCGTATCAGAGTTAAACCCTGAGTGTTCCGACTGCCTTTTACGGTCCATGGAGCAGTAATAACATTAAAAATTGGAATTAAAAAAATGAATTATTTTTTTTCTCAAATTTGAGATTTTTTGTGAAAACATCCCCCAACACGCCATATAAAGTACAAAATGATAGATTGCGCAACAAATCTATTATGGCAAAAAGCTGCCTACAACCAATTTTGAACTAGTTCTAAGACGGGTTAAATATCAGCTTACGCGTTAATAGCGCGAAGTATATCGCGCGTTAACTGTCCCAAATCGGCAAACAAGGCATTCTTTAAACTAAACCCCCATAAGTTTAAAAAAACGTTGTTTCTTCAGATTTTTCATTCCATTGATGAGATGAAGCTAAGCAATTGCTATTCCTAATTACAAATAAATTAAATATTAATTGTTTTCGCTGAAACTTCATAAAAAATGCCGATTGAGCTTTTGATAGTGTTTGCGAGATGTTAATTGCTTCCGGTTTTCATTTTTCTTGTTCCGACCATTTCAGTTGAGTCAAATTTTTCCAGTGCCAATTCAAGTTCAAGAAAAAATTCGGCCCATGAGATCAATCTCCCCCCAAAAGACCAAGTGAACAACCTCCAGTCCAAAATTAAAGGGCAAACTCAAACTGTAAGACCTGCATGTACTATTCTTAAATTTGATTGGCTGAATTGTATATGTTTTAACCAAGGGAAGTCTCTCCTGCCTAAATCAATTGAAATGTTTGAGTTTGGAAGAAGCTTTGAATTCAGGTGTGTTTTAGAGTTGTTTCATTTTGTATTTTCGTTTTCCATGGAAAATCAGGTAAAATAATTAATCATTGGAATGGTTCAGGTGATAGAACATATTAAATCACTTTCAGTTGCAGTTTGAACTTTTTTTAACTGTCAAAAAAAAAACTGATTTGAATTGTATAATATTGGCCTTTTTTTTGAGCGCTGAAGCTTACAAAGCTTAATTAGGCTACATTTATGCCATTAGATGTTAGTTTTTTTGAAGTATAATTAGTTTTTGGAGTTTAGGGGGAGAATGTTCACGTGGTCCAAAGAACCATTGAAATCTTTCTGTTTCTAGTAAATTTTAGCGTTTTGTTTGGCTTTTTGAGCTTTTTCTAACTGAAGTTTAGCGTGAAATGACAGAGTAAACGTGATCTGAGGATTAAAAATAGGTACATTAAGTTACTTAAATAAACCTTAGCTAAATTTTTTAATTACGTTAGCCTTGAAAATGATTCATATTGGCAGTTTTTGTTTCTGTTTTAATTGGAGGTTACCATGTATTTTAATAAGTTGCCTAAGTGAGTCGTTCATGATATTGCTGCAAAAATGCCACCAATGATATGTAACGTTTTGTGTGCAATTCGATAAGAAAAAAAACAGAAATACGTTTAATGACACTACGCTGCGCTGATGACAGAATACAACACATTTTGAAACAAGACTGCTCGTATCACGGTTAAGCCCTGAGTGTTCCGGTTGCCTTTTAAGGTCGATGGAGCAGTAATAACATGAAAAATTTAAATGTAAAAATATATATATATATATATTTTCAAATGTAAGATTTTGTGTGAAAACACGCCCCAACACTCCATATAAAGTACAAAATGATAGATTGTGCAACAAATCTATTATGGCGAATAAGCTGCTTTCAACCAATTTTGAACTATTTCTAATTCGGGTTAAATATCAGCTTACGCGTTAATAGCGCAAAGTATATTGCGCGTTAACTGTCCCAAGTTGGCAAAAAGGGCATTCTTTGAACTAAACCCCCATACATTTAGAAAAACGATCACAGGTAAAAATATCTGTTCAAATTTCAGCTCAGGACAACAATACTTTTTTGATATTTTGAATGATATGAAAAAATTTGGTTAAACATGGTTAGTTAAAAGTTTGTTCAAAATTTGTCTGAAAAAAGACTACGCCGAGCACAAATATACCGTTACTTTCGTTTCGAAAGTCGAAACAATAATATATTTTAACCTGTCAAATTTAAAAACTATTTTCTGAAGCAAAGAAAACAAAAACCAATCACACGAACTAAACAAGTGTTTTCACTTCGTTCATTCGCAATTAATCACTGAAAAATATCCCAGCATGATCGGAAAACAGTAATCAGTGTTAAAAAACGTATGTATTTTTTGGCTTCTGTCAGGGAATTAGAAAAAAGTTCAAAAAATAACATAATAACAGCTCGATTTATTTCAAAAGTAGGATCAGGTCGAGAAAGCATTAGTTTCTCATTCACCCCTTCAAACTTCTCAATCGAACGAACGTCCTGCGGGTTTCCACGGACCGGGATTGGATTTTCAATATGGCCAATGAGTTGCAATGGGCGAGATGTTTGAAAAGGCTCCACAGTGGTTTCAAATTATAAGTTAACCGTCTTAAGAATAAATTAAATTTTAGATTTCCCTGTTTTTTTTATCAAAAAGCTGGAAAAAATTTGATGCGCTAATTTGCTATGCTAGCAGCGAATTTTTTGCTGAAACCGCCAAAACATTTTTGACAAAAACTGGTAGTAAAACATTTTGGTAAAATAGTAGAAAAATTATTTTTGTGAATTTACTTCTGAACCTCAAAAGAAACGAGTTGCAAAAAAGGCCAGTTTTCCAATTCATTGATTTTTTTAGAAATGATCACGCTATGTCTGGCTGGAGAACAACCAAAACATTTCTAAAAAAAACCTACCAAGCAACTGCTTTTTAGATTTATTAAATTATATATTAGAAATCTGGCCGAGAGAAAGTTGACAGCAAGCAACTGCTCTTTCCATATTTTATATCGAGACTTCTTTATCGTTCTGACCAGTGAAAATGGGGAGAAACTTTGAATTCAGGTGTGTTTTAGTGTTATTTCATTTTGTATTTTGGTTTTCTTCGGAAAATCAGGCAACATAATTAATCATCGGAATGTTTTAGGTGATATATCATATATAATCATTTTCAGTTGTAGTTTGAACGTAGTTTAACTGTCGAGAGAAACTGATTTGAAATGGTTTGAGTTTGAGAGAAACTTTGAACTCAGGTGTGTTTAAGAGTTATTTCATTTTGTATTTTCGTTTTCCCCGGAAAATCAGGTAAAATATTTAATCATCGGAATGGTTTAGGTGATATATCATATTAAATCACTTTCAGTTGTAGTTTGAACTTTTTTAACTGTCGAGAGAAACTGATTTGAATTGTATAATTTTGGCTTTTTTTGAGCGCGGAGGCTTACAAAGCTTAATTAGGCTACATTTATGCCATTAGATGTTAGTCTTTTTGAAGTATAATTAGTTTTTGGAGTTTTTAAGCCCCAATTTGTGAATCGATAAGAAAAATTCAACGAACTACTGCAAAAAAAAATGAAATATTATTTGAAAATTTTTGTAACGAATTTTTTTGTTTTTCTAGTATTTTTTTACGAAAATTGTTTTCCCATCGGCCTATTTAACTATCAAGGTCAAATATAGTTCAGCTCTATTTTTTCATTCAAACCTTTTTTTATCTACCACGCAGAAAAAACTATCTGTAACTCTTGTAATGTTTTGGCTTTTCGACAGATCAACATAGGGACTTCTAAAACATGAGCCAAGTGATGTTTCTTAAGCAAGGCAAAATACGATTTAGATTAACCGTGCAAAATTTTTTTCATCAAACATGCAAAAAATTATACGTTGAAAAAGCCTTAAAATGTCAACAGAGTCTTGAACATTTGTCACAGGAAACATCAACTAAAAAAAAGATGTTTTTGGTGGAAAGAAAGCATGTTTTGAATGATAAGACACTTTATTTACATGTGAGCTCAGTTGAAAACGCATGTTAATCTCGTATCAGGTTTAAGCACTGAGTGTTCCTATTGCCTTTTAAGGTCGATGGAGCAGTAATAACATGAAAAATTTAAATGTAAAATATATATATATATATATATATATATATATATATATATATATATATTTCAAATTTAACATTTTTTGTGAAAACATCCCCCAACAAGCCACATAAAGAACAAAATGATAGATTGTGCAACAAATCTACTATGGCGCATAATGTGCTTTCAACCAATTTTGAACTAGTTCTAAGACGGGTCAAATATCCGCTTACGCGTTAATAGCGCAAAGTGTATCGCGCGTTAACTGTCCCAAATTGGCAAAAATGGCATTCTTT
Organism: Symsagittifera roscoffensis; assembly: GCF_963678635.1. Classification (NCBI taxonomy): domain Eukaryota; kingdom Metazoa; phylum Xenacoelomorpha; order Acoela; family Convolutidae; genus Symsagittifera; species Symsagittifera roscoffensis. The sequence continues at coordinate 67,826,285 of NC_087066.1, forward strand.
GAACTAAACCCCCAAACATTTTGAAAAATGATCACAGGTAAAAATATCTGTTCAAATTTCGGCTCAAGACAACAATGCTTTTTTGAATGATATGAAAAAACTTGGTTAAACATAGTTAGTTAAAAATTTGTTCGAATATTGTCTGAAAAAAGACCACACCGAGCACAAATATACCGTTACTTTCGTTTCGAAAGTCGAAACAATAATATATTTTAACCTGTCAAACTTAAAAACTATTTTCTGAAGCAAAGAAAACAAAAACCAATCACACGACCTAAACAAGTGTTTTCACTTCGTTTATTCGCAATTAATCACTGAAAAATATCCCAGCATGATCGGACAAGAGTAATCAGTGTTAAAAAAACGTATGCACTTTAAACTAAACCCCCCATAAATTTTTTAAAAAATGATTGCAGGTTAAAATATCTGTTAAAATTTAATTTCAAGAGAGCAATACTTTTCGAATGATAAAAAAGAATTCTGTTTAAAAGGCTAGTTACAAATTTGTTCGAAATTTGTCTGAAAAAAAACCACCCCGAGCACAAATATTCCGCTACTTTCGTTACGAAAGTCGCAACAACAGGACTGCCAGTATCAGGGCAAAACCCTAAATATTCTGACTGCCTGTTAATGTCTAGGCGTTTTAGTTTTGAAAGCTTAGTTAAAATTCAAAATGCGAAATGTGTTATCTACAACAGCGTTGTTTCTTCAGATTTTTCATTCTATTGATGAGATGAAGCTAAGCAATTGCTATTCTCTATTACAAATAAGTTAGGTATTAATTGTGTTCGCTGAAACTTTATAAAAAAATGCCGGTTGAACTTTTGATAGTATTTGCGAGATGTTAATTGCTTCCGATTTTCATTTTTCGTGTTCGGACAACTTCAGTTGAGTCAAATTTTTCCAGTGCCAACTCAAGTTCAAGAAAAAATTTGGCCCATGAGATCAATCTCCCCCTAAAAGACCAAGTGCACAACCTCCATCCTAAAATTAAACGGCAAGCTCAAACTGTAAGGCCTGCATGTACTATTCTTAAATTTGATTGGCTGAATTGTATATGTTTTGACCAAGGGAACTCTCTTCTCCCTAAATCAGTTTAGGGGGAGATTGTTCACTTGGTCCAAAAAACCATTCAAATTTTTCAGTTTCTAGTAAATTTTAGCGTTTTGTTTGGCTTTTCAGCTTTTTCTAACTGAATTTTAGCGTGAAAAGACAGAGTAAACGTGATCTGAGGATTAAAAGTAGGTACCTCAAGTTACTTAAATAAAATCTAGCTAAACTTTTTAATTACTTTAGCCTTGAAAATGATTCATAGTGGCAGTTTTTGTTTCTATTTCAATTGGATGTTACCATGTTTTTTAATAAGTTGCCTAAGGTGAGTCGTTCATGATATTGCTGCAAAAATGCCACCAATGAAACGAAATGTTTTGTGTGCAATTCGATAAGAAAAAAACAGAATTATGTTTAATGACACTACGCTGCGCTGATGAAAGAATACAACACATATTGAAACAAGACTCCTCGTATCAGGATTAAGCCTTGAGTGTTCCGATTGTCTTTTAAGGTCGATGGAGCAGTAATAACATGAGAAAAATTAAATGTAAAAATATATATATATATATTTTTTCAAATTTAAATTTTTTTTGTGAAAACACCCTCCAAGTACAAAGTGATAGATTGTGCAACAAATCTATAATGGCGAATAAGCTGCTTTCAACCAATTTTGAACGATTTCTAAGACGGGTTAAATATCCGCTTACGCGTTAGTAGCGCGAAGTATATCGCGCATTAACTGTCCCAAATTGGCAAAAAAGGCATTCTTTGAACTAAACCCCCATACATTTTGAAAAATGCTCACAGTTAAAAACATCTGTTCAAATTTCAGCTCAGGACAACAATACTTTTTTGAATGATATGAAAAAATTTGGTTAAACATGGTTAGTTAAAAATTGGTTCAAAATTTGTCTGAAAAAAGACCACACCGAGCACAAATACCGTTACTTTCGTTTCGAAAGTCGAAACAATAATATATTTTAACCTGTCAAATTTAAAAAACTATTTTCTGAAGCAAAGAAAACAAAAACCAATCACACGACCTAAACAAGTGTTTTCACTTCGTTCATTCGCAATTAATCACTGAAAAATATCCCAGCATGATCGGAAAACAGTAATCAGTGTTAAAAAAACGTATGTATTTTTTGGCTTCTGTCAGGGAATTAGAAAAAAGTTCAAAAAATAACATAATAACTGCTCAATTTATTTCAAAAGTAGGATCAGGTCGGGAAAGCATTAGTTTCTCATTCACCCCTTCAGACTTCTCAATCGAACGAACGTCCTTCGGGTTTCCACGGACCGAGATTGGATTTTCAATAGGGCCAATGAGTTCCAATGGGCGAGATGTTTGAAAATGTTCCAGAGTGATTTCAAATTATAAGTTAACCGTCTTAAGAATAAATTAAATCTTAGATTCCCATGTTTTTTCATCAAAAAGCTGAAAAAAATAGGATGCGCTAATTTGCTATGCTAGCAGCAAATTATTTGCTGAAACCGCCCTAACATTTTTGACAAAAACTGGTCGTAAAATATTTTGGTAAAAAGGTAGAAAAATTAATTTTGTGAATTCACTTCTGAACCTCAAAAAAACGAGTTGCAATCACGCTATGTCTGGCTGCATAACAACCAAAACATTTATATAAAAAAAACCTACCAAGCAACTGACTTTTAGATTTATTAAATTATATATTAAAAATCTGGACGAGAGAAAGTTGACAGCAAGCAACTGCTCTTTCGATATTTTATATCGAGACTTCTTTATCGTTCTGACCAGTGAAAATGGGGAGAAACTTTGAATTCAGGTGTGTTTTAGTGTTATTTCATTTTGTATTTTCGTTTTCTTCGGAAAATCAGGTAATATAATAAATCATCGGAATGGTTTAGGTGATATGTCATATATAATCACTTTCAGTTGTAGTTTGAGCGTAGTTTAACTGTCGAGAGAAACTGATTTGAAATGTTTGAGTTTAGGAGAAACTTTGAATTCAGGTGTGTTTTAGAGTTATTTCATTTTGTATTTTCGTTTTCCCCGGAAAATCAGGTAAAAAAATTAATCATCGGAATGGTTTAGGTGATATATCATATTAAATCACCTTCAGTTGTAGTTTGAACTTTTTTTAACTGTCGAGCGAAACTGATTTGAAATGTATAATTTTGGCCTTTTTTTGAGCGCGGAGGCTTACAAAGCTTAATTAGGCTACATTTATGCCATTAAATGTTAGTTTTTATGAAATATATTTAGTTTTTGGAGTTTTTAAGCCCCACTTTGTGAATCGATAAGAAAAATTCAACGAAATACTGCAAAAAAAAATGAAATATCGTTTGAAACTTTTTTTAACGATTTTTTTTTTGTTTTTCCAATAATTTTCTACGAAAACTGTTTTCCCATCGGCCTAATTAACTATGAATGTCAAATATAGCTCAGCTCTATTTTTTTCATTCAAACCTTTTTTTATCGTGACACGCATGAAAAACTATTTGTAATGTTTTGGCTTGTAATGTTTTGGCTTTTCAACAGATCAACATAGGGACTTCTGAAACATGTGCCGAGTGATATTTCTTAAGCAAGGCAAAATACGATTTAGACTAACCGCGCAACATTTTTTTCGTCAAACATGCAAAAAATTATACGTTGAAAAAGCCTTAAAATGTCAACATACAGTCTTGAACATTTGTCAGAGAAAACACCAACTAAAAAGTAGATGTTTTTGGAGGAAACAAAGCATGTTTTAAAAGATAAGACACTTTATTTACATGTAAGCTCAATGGAAAACGCATGTTAATTTCCCCATAACTGATTCATTTCACTTTACCCTCAATTTGCGGTAAGTAAACCATCATAAATTCAATTTTCATACGATACAGTCGCTTTCCAGCTGTCGCGAATATTCACTCTGGTCCGACTCATAACCTAAGAAAACTAAGTACAATGGCTGAGCCTACTACAGAAAGTCAAACACCATCAGCTATGGATAATATGAACGACCTCAAAAAATCTGTTTGCGAGTTCTGAAAGGACAATATTGTCAAGTCAGCTACCTTTATGCTAAACTCAATTGTAACCAAGACGAATTGAGCACTAAAACAACCGAGCTTGAGCCTTTCTTAACTCAATCCTCAACTGATGATCACGAGATGCTTGATGCTACCACTGTTGATGCAGAAATTGATCAAGTATTCGATCAACGTCAGAAAACACAGCAGGCTGCTAGCCATACTCTACGAGCCGCAAGGATAACGATAGCGGCATCAAGTCAGACTATCAACCCTGTTCCAGATATGCAGATTGAACCTACAAGGATCACACCAAAATTGCAGTAGATCAATCTGCCTAGTTTCAATCTTGACTTCGATCGACTCATGGTGTTCTTAGACAACAGCGTCATGTCTTTAGAGGTGGTCGAAGGATCTCATTCTATACCGCGTAAACCTGAGCGTGAGCAGCGGATATTGTTAACAGAAAACAACCGATCTCATAAAAATGGCTTCTGTTTACCAGTGTAAAATTTAAAATAGCCAAAAGCGACATCCAATATGGCAGTGTGCGAAATACAGATCGATGACAACATCAAAAAAAAAGAATTTCGTGACCAGCAATATGAAGTGCTTCAATTGTTTGCCTGCCAGTCACGGCATCCAGCAATGCCTTCAACGTCGCTGTGTAAGATATGTCAAAGAAGCATCATACAAATTTTCATGGCAGTTCTAGCCAGCCCAATTCTCATCTAGCAGCGACAAAAGATGCTCTTCAAATCAACCGAACTGGAGCTTTCACAGTTCTTCCAACGGCAAACGTCGAAGTTCGATCTCAGAACGGTCGAGTTGATCACTTGAGGGCGCTGATTAACAATTGTGCTCAGACGAACGTCATCACCCTACAGACCATTCACCGGGTTGGCATCAAACCAACAGAAGCTCCAAATCGCAAAAATGGAGTAAACCAGAAGAACAATATGTCTACCCATGATCGAATGAATCTCACAATTCTACCAAAGCCTGTTTACAATCTCAGTTTTTTGTATGGTGTTGGAAAACATCAAGGATCACTAGCATCCAAATACACAAATCGCAACCACAGAGCTACGAAAGGTCAGCAACTACAACTTAGCAAATTCAGCTTTCGACAAGCCCAACACAACTGATCTCCTGCTTGGACAATCCGCCAGCACGCATATTAAGAAGTCATGGAAAGTCAAGGAAGGAACTATAGTGCTAACCGACACAAGCTTTGGTTGGACAGTCTCAGGATAGCGATCACAGAGTCACAATACGAAGACACTCGCACAATATGGAATCAACTTCCTTGACAGCCAGTCCATCACATTTGACAGACTCTGGGAAACTGAAGATATTCTTTCATCTCCAGAATCCCAACACTCATCAAACGAGCTTGCGTAGATCCGACTTTTCTAGCAGCCTACGACGTATGGCTCAGACGGACAAGCTATGGTGAGATTGCGCAGCAACAAATCACAGATCTACGAGGAAATTAACCATGAATGATTGCCCGATATTGGTCACTCAGCACGCAAAGCTTTCCGGCAATTCGTTTCAAACGAAAGGAAGCTGTGACAGAATCGTGAAGCCAAGAACGAAAATAATTACTTCCACCAAGACATGATTGACACTGGCCATATCGAGAAGGTATCTGTGACATCAATTTCTGCCAGTCGGGAAGTACTTCATCATGCCTCATTATGCAGTTTGGAAGTCCGATTCAGTAACAACAAGTGCAGAATTGTTTTCAACGGATCAGCTCCAACTTTAAATGTAAATTCATTAAAATATTGTCTACTAGTTGCTCCCAAGCAACAGCAGTACCTTCATCATCCTCTTCCGGTTCCGATTCTACAAAATTGCACTATCTGGTGATATTACCAAGATGTACAGGCAAATAGAAAGACAGAAATCTACATCAGGTCTACTGGGGAAGAGAAGAAAAGAAATCAAGTGAGAAGTTCCGAATAACTCCTGCCATCTACGGTATAGCTTCAAGTAGCTTTCCCGCCATAGAAGTCTTTTCAGACAGGGCCGACAACAGATGATGAATAGACAAAGCTAGCAATTGGCGAGTCCTTCTACGTGGACGACTATGTTGGTGGTGAAGATACTAAAGAACAAGCTATCAGAATGCGCCAGTGTCTCTCAGAAACTCTAGAAAGCCTGCCTCTAGAACAGCAAGGTTGTCATGAACGATATTACCGACAAATTGCGTTAGGACAAAGTTATTCTAAGCAGAAAATGACCACAGCGTCAAAACTCTGGTGATCAATTGGCATCCAGTTTCTGATTGTTTTCAGAAACGGCATATGGACAAAGTGGATTCACTGAACACCATAGACATACCCCAAGGCACTGCAAACCTTATCAAGCCCGCAAAAGTCCCGAGTGTTGATTTTGAAGCAATTCCAATTGTTGGCGAAAAGGTCAAAATGTGGCCACGATCAAGTCCGCAGATGCCAAGGAAAGAGGAACATCTGTAAACACGCACCTGGTGCATTCAGACTTCTGCAGTTAGCCTATGAGTGGCTAGATTTTTGAAAAGGATCAAAGTGTTTTAAGATTGATTTCACGAGTTCCCAATTCACACTCTTGTCAACTCCGGACGCTTGGAAAGTACTGAAAAAGAAAACAAAGAGCAATCAAAGATTGCCGGTCGCATTCACTATGGTTACCACAACACAACTGCACATAGACCAAAGTTTTTAGGTCGATTTAACCCAAAAAGTGGACAACTTTGAACGAAGTTTTCGACTGAAAAACAGTTTTAAAAAATGGAGATCAAACCGGCTATCAGCACGCTTCACTTGCATACCCCATTGACAGGAATTATCGAACTGCCTCCTGCAAGAATTTTTGGCTAAAATCAAGCCGACTTCACAGGAGATATAATGTGGTCAACTTCGACGGAAATTTCCAAATTGAAAAATTCAAAAACCAACTCGCTGAAAAGATCAGGGACGCAATTGAACCATGCTTCAAAATAATTTAAAACGAAAAAAAGAGTGTCACCTAAAATTGTCCAATTTTCAGAAAACACAAACATGACTCCACTCAGCATCCTCTGGTCAGCTAAATCGCGCTAAAAAGAGAAGAAAGACATACATAGATCCATTTACATTGATTGAGAGCAGCTCAATAGCTCTGCCCGAAAGCTTTCGAAAACTTACGATCACCCGCCGGATGATAGCAATCAACTTGGGACGAGTTTTTGATCCCCTTGGATAGTGACCCCTGAAACAATAATGCCAAAGATTCTATTCCAAAAAACTTGGGCTGGAGATTTGGAATGGGATAAAGATATTGGGGCACAAATAGCGAACCAAATAGCGAACGTATCTCGGTACTTGGCCAAGGACAGCTGTCATCAAGTCATCTTCATCTCTTCTGCGACGCATCGGAAATGGCTTACGGAGCAGCTATTTTTGCCAGAACAACTTCACACGCAGGATTTCACACTCCATTGCTAGACAACAAGTCACGACTTGCACCAAGGAAGACCGTTTGCATTCAAAGACTTGAGCTTTGTTCAAAAGTTCTGGGCTGTGTAAACTTGCAATTGGTGGTATATGTCAGCGCCTGGTGTGATTCAACTATAGCGCTTACTTGGATCAGATCAACTCCAAACTAGTATTCTTTTTTGTGGACAACGGTATCTCTAAAATTCAACAGATGCTACCCGCCGACAAGTGGAATCACGTTCAGACTCATCAAAACCCAGTCGATCATACAACTCGACCAGTAGCAGCATCTGAACTACAAAATTTGCAGCTTTGGTGGTCAGGACTCTCTTGGTTGCAGAGAGATCAAGTTTGTACTCCATCACAACCCACAATTTTCGAAGCAAATGAAGAGAAGAACGAGCTCAAACGGTCATTCGACGAAACCATCCTGGTCTCTCAGGCAGTTGGTAGGGAGGAAACCAAGTAAGCACCAAAAGCAACCAGGACTAAACGTCGGATAGACAAAAACAGCGGAAAGGTCTTTGGAGCGATAGGGATCTTTTGATAAATGTCTACGGACTGGAGCCTTTGTCGCAAAGTTCATCCTGAATCTCCTGAAGAACAACACCGACGATCGTAATCAGCTTCGATACTTATGATTAAAACTTCTTGTACGAGATGTTAGGGGAAGCAATGAAAGCAATCAGAAACGGACAAGATATTAGCCGGACATCAAGCCTCCTTCAGCAACATCCATTGATGGACGTTGATGGATTGCTAAAATTGGTGGAAGACGAGCAGCTGCTGATTGCCTGAACGAGAAAGCAAATTTCAGATGCTCTTGCCTCTAAACACTCATTTTTCGAGAACTGTGATTCGCCATAGTCAATTTGTTCAATTACACTATGTACGGAATGCCATATTTACTCAAACTCTGCAGCACTTCTGGATCATACGAGTCAAGACGATGGCGTAAGCAATGATAGGCAACTGCATAACTCGCTTCAGGTTCCTTAGTAGTGCAATGAATCAGCTGATGGAGGATTACCCTGGTGAGAGTGTCAACCCATCACCACCATTCTTCTGTGTTGGTATCGCCGGACTAATGTACTATAAGGAAGCCGATAAACTATTAGGAAGCCGACTAAAACTAAGGAAGCTGATAAAGTGTTACATAGTATTTTTCATGTGATTTTCTACTAAAGCAATCTACTTGAAGAATGTTTGGAGCTTATCAGAAGGCTCATTGGTTGACGAGGATGCCCCAGGCAGATCTCCTTCGATAATCGAACCAAGTCCATCGGATCGCTCAACGAGCTAATTCAAGTGAAGAGACTTCTACAGGATAGAGGCAAGATAGACAGCCTCTCTGATCATGTTCGAGACTTAGGTATCAATTAGATTACTGTACCTGCAAGGGCTACAAGTTTCGGAGGGCTAGGTGAAGCTGCTGTTAAGTCAATGAAACTGCTTTCACAAGACAAAAGGCAATGGAGGAAAACTAGAACTTGATAAGATGCACACAGTGTTTTGTAATATAGAAGCTATACTCCACTCAAGACCGATCACAAAAATCTCGGATGATTTCAAAGACACTGTGCCACTCACTCCATCAATGCTGCTAATGGTTTCAAGTCAAGTCGATCTCCCATTGTTGCTGATCCTACCATTGATGAACTTAATGAAGATGAGAAATGCCCGAGAAAAAGATTCAACTAATTGCACTAACTGATTGCAGAAGTCTGGAAGAAATGGACTTTTGAGTATCTAACAGCTATGCAACAACGCAATAAGAACCGTGTTGAAACAAAACTTGAAAAAAGGAGATCTAGTATGCAGAACTGATGATGATAACCCCCCTTTATTATGGCCAATTATATTCGTTGAAAATGTATATGCCGGACACGATAGTCTAGTGAGGGTAGTGCAATTTAAAACAGCGAATAGAAAGCTTAGTACACGACCAATTTTAAGATTACGGAAATTGATAATGAAAGACGATGAACGATAAAACAATAAATTAAATTGGTTGATCAGCGATCAACGCGGGCAGCAATTTTGGAGTAAGCAAAGCATGTTTTAAATAAGATAATTTGTTCACTTGTAAGCTCAATTAAAAACCCATATTAATTTTCCCCTAATTAATTCATTCCATTTTACCCGCAATTTGTAGTAACTAATCATCATTAATTCAACTTTCATACGAAACAGTCGCTTTCCATCTATCCCGAAATATTCAGATGTCTTGAACGAAAACCAAATTCAAAAACTGACAAGTACTGAAAAACATAATTGATAGGATAATTTTTAGCACCAATTAGCTTGCCTGATTTTACTCTTTTTTGATACCTTTGTTGATACCTTTTTTCCTTTCAATTCTAAACTGCTGATTGTTCATTTCAACAAAATTGACTTTGGTTTTAGCAAGTCTACTAACTGACGTTTTTTAACATGCACATGTCCTGACTTGAACACGTATTTTTCAGTCCAAATATATTTAGTTTCAATAGCTGCATTTGACATTCAAGGTGAGCAACCAATGCATGTACAATCACTCACCAAGGATGAACAATCTTTAATTATGCTTCAATGAATATTCAAAATGCATCAACATCCCATCCCCGGATATATTGCGAGATATCTCTAAAAGCCATCGAAATTTTACTGTTTCAAACGTTTATGTTTATCGCATTGAAATGGAATGCAGTTTGTGGAAATTGAAACGTGTTTTGAAAAATAAGGCTAGCAATATTCATATTTTGTCGAATCAAACGCAAAAAGTATAATTGCACTCTTTGAAATATGGATTGAGTTGCCGCGCTCAAATACGTCGCGCCTTGAGAAACAGAAGAATACAGTTTCACGCAATATTGAATGCAGCAAATAAAAAAACTAACAATTTGAGAATTCCGAAACTTTAGGAAAAAATCCCTTCTTAAATATTTTTCTACGAGCTCCCGTATCTTTAAAAGGGAGCTAAAATGTATCTCAAAAACTTGATTTTCGATAAACTTTGCTTTATAATATGTGATTTTGTTTGGAAGAAAGAGGACTGACCGTTTAAAAATACGCTAAAAAACAGATTCTATGAAACGAAAAAAAAATTCCACTTAAAATAGAAAAAAGAGCGTTCATATATATGAATTGAAGAAGTTGCGCACAATAAAGAAACCTTAGAAACTTATGAACCCGACTCTTATTAGCCTCAAAATTGTTCCCTACAGCCCAGCTGTTCTACAAGTTCTCGCTATCTCACGTGGAACTCCGAGTAAACGTTTTAAGTTATGCACTGTTTCAATTTTGGCTCTTCCAACTCAATTTAGACTATTAATTTGAAAAAAGCCTATTAATTGGAGCCTATTATTGCTTAGACTATTGATTGGAAAACCGTTATTTCAAAAACAAATATTTGAACTCCTTGAAAAAATAAAAATATTTTATGGTTGTTATTTTTCTAATTAAAATTACCAAATCAACCAAAATGAAAAATAATCAAATTTACAATTTTTTCTATATGAAAAAAGTCAAAAAAGAGTTAATTAGGAAAACAAGCCTAACAATATTCAACTGCAAGAGACAGTTTCCACTACAATTTACATTTCAAGCAGAAGTTTTTCACCCAGAAGAGTCTGATTCATTGGAGCTACTCGAGTGTGTGCTCTTTTCATTCGAATTCCTCCTTGACCCACTTTTCGAACTTGCAGTTCTAGACGTGGACCTTCTCGCCTTTTTCTTTGGCGCTGACTTTGAGCTACTACTTACACTGCTTCCTTTTGTCGGTGTATCGTTACTGCTATCCGAATCCGTGCTGATCTCAATCGAAGATTCTCGTTTCGACCTCTTCGCATTTCGACCAGATGACGCACTGCTAACTGCAGTCGAAACAGCTGACGAAATTGTGGCCGTTCTGCTTGCACTTCGCTTGCTTGTTGACGGCGGGCTAGTTAAATTTATAAGTCCGAACAAATCTTGAAACTCCTCCCGCTGACTTTTATAAATATGCGAGTGTGCGAATTTAAGCGCATCATTTATCGCATCTTGAGAGAAAAAATCGTCGTTTTTATAGTCCACATTCAGTCTCAATTTATCGAGGTGTCTCAAGATTTCAGTGAGAGTCGGGTTTCTGTGTTGATGAATCGCATTCGCAATCTTCGCTTGACTAGACTTTCCGCTACTCGAGGTTCCGTTTATTAGCCTCTTTGTCAAATCGGCCAATTGAGACGCGCAAGTGACTGACCAATAGTAGAGGAGAGACGTGCTCATTTGGTCATCATCCTGTTCATTCTCATTGCTTTGAGTAGTATGTCTCGAATAGATATGTTTGAGCACGTCGAAATTGGGCTTCTCTCGTTTGAGACGAAGCACAATAGCTGATGCTGCTTCCGAGTCTTTATTCCAATTAATTTTGTGAATGATTGGGACTATACTCTCTGAACTGAGTTCATGGGCTCCTAAAACAAAATGGGTGGAAATTCTGTTCCTTGGTTTCCGTTTTTTGGAACAAATACCGCGAATACTATTTTGAATTCTGGGTTCTTGTTACTTCCCCCAGCAGCAAATTTTCACTAGCAAACTATTTGTTCTCATTGTCCGATTGTTACCAAATTTGGCATGCAGAATAATTAGGCTATGACGAATAGCGTGAGGCGACAATTCGTAACAGTAGATAAGTCGGGGAACACTGATTCATGCGCAGTATTCCTCGTGCCGGATGTAAGCGCAGCGGAGCAAGCGTATTCTTCTTACCAAAGCCTTGTTACGAATTGTCACTTGTTACGAATTGTCGCCTGTTACGAACTGTCGCCGGTTACGAATTGTCGCCTGTTACGAATTTGAATCTGTTTAGATAATAGTATTCAAAACGCTAAATTCCGTCCGTAGTTCAACTCCTTTGCATGGAGGCGAAGCTGTGCTTCGCAAACACTTGCGAGAAAACTGCACGAAAGCAGCTTTATAAAGTGAAAAAAAATATAGAAATAAGCCTCCAATTAGTTAAAATTTGCTATGTATCGGATTCCAACCTGCGACTTCGAGAGTTGATCTCTCACGCCTTTCCCGCACGGCCACGAACTCTTAAGAACCCACAAACACGAATCACAAATGGAGCAGCTACATATGCTAATAAATTGCCAATGCCATGCAGCAGAAGTGGCAACAAATACAAAGAGACACAATTTGGAATGTAAAAAGTTGGAATATAAAAGGCATCCACGCTAAAATTGCATGTAAAAAATTCGAACGCAATAATCCTAATTAAGTACAAATTTAGCATTTCAAACATTTGGGAGTTTTTTGAGTTGGAAACTTTTTGAAATCGAGTTTTTATTTTTGTACTGATACTTGAAGCAAATACCTTTTGTACGGTTCATTTGAACAATCAGAATTGCATCAACTGTTTCAACTTATGACTAATCGAAAGACAAAGCGCATGCTATCAATAAGCTGCAAAGTTATCCAAAAGTGGCACCAATACTTGCGACTTAGGTTAGAAAAAAAAGGAGTAGTCGTACTATAACACTACCTACTAAAGTTCGCAAGTGTAAACAACTTGTGGTATTAAATTAAGGGCCTGTAGCATTTACGTGCTTCTTGATACACTGCAATTTACCGACTTCATTGATTTATTTCATAAATTTGTAAGTGTGGTTTTTTATAACATAGCCAACCGACAGTTGGAAAAGAGTAATGAAAGCAAGTAAACAAAAAAAAACACTGACTTTGTTAAAAGAATCTCAACTTTCGAATTTCAAAGAAAAAATAGATGCTCTTTATGCTCTTTGAACTTCTAGAACAACAGAAAATCTAAAAACTGGAAATTTAAAAACTAAATTCCACTTTCGAAACTAGAAATCGTTCACATTTTTTGCGCCATTCCCACGTTCGTATTTGAAGAATGCAATTTATGTCACTTTAAGCAGATGATTTTCAATTGAACTCAAAAAGTGCATATATAAATGCATTAATATGTATGAATGCACATTTAGAGTTTCCTGAAAAAAATCACCAAGACCTATATAAGAGTCTTCACTACGTTAAAAACTCTTTATAAATCCCTACTGGAATGTAAACAAATAAACATCATCGGTAGAATCTGTTGGAAAAACAGTTGTTCTAATGTGTGTGAGAGTGTGATACCTATAAGTTGCCAGAGGAACAGTTGTTCGAATGACTCCCACTGGAGACTGTCCACCAGGATGTCATAGACTGACTCCTCCTCCACCACTTCCAACTCATCCAACATGATGAGGGAGATGATGTTGTTCAGCTGTTTGGGGTCAATCGAGGACACAATCAGACGCGCCATCGGCACACTGCCCCTCACTTCTGAACATGGCCAACAAAATTAAAAACTGATATTTGGAAACAGTAAAACCGCCTCCATTTCTGCTGGAATGACTGACGCCGCTTCAGTGAGTCATATCAAAATTTCAAGCAACCTCTAACTTTCGCAGTCTCCAAGGAAGAGATACAATTAATCTGACCTTGGCTGAAGTTGGTGAAGATGTATGGCAGTAGCTTCATGAACAGATTCATATCATGTTTTGCCGCCATGTGCATATCCTTAACCAGAGCAGTGCTGATCTCTTCGTCCAGTGAGTTCAGCATCACATCCACGTAGACATCTTTTGGATCAGTGGATGTGGCTGTTTGGGTGCTGCTGGCCTGGGACAGTCTGTCCGAGTCCGATTGGTTGGCAGTGGCTGCCAGGTAGAACAGCAGGTGGTAGCCCACTCTGCTGTTCAACTCGTACATCTGCGCAACCATGTGACTGAAATAGAACAACCATGCTGTCATCAAGGCTCAATCAAATAATGCATAATTTTGCGTACAATAATGAGTCGCAGATAGTAGCGGTGATTATTAGATGCCAAGGAACAATAAAAATTTAACCTTTTAAGGTCAAATGGTTGGGAGTATTGCTGACCTTGAATTTCTTATTTGGTCGAAAACAGTTTTTCCGTTATGACATGCTTAAAAAAAGAATTCATTCGTCAAAATAAGAAGCACTTGTAGGTAAAACTACTTCAAGTTTTCGTTCCACCAAGGATATTATTGCAAAAATTATTTAATTAAATATTTTTTCAAAGCATCTGAGCAAAAGAAAACTTTTATTAAATCAAATGAGATTTATAAAAAGAGATTTTGTTGCGTAATCATATTGTTTGCCTTTAAAAACGTAACAAACTAAGAAAACACTGGCAGCCAAATTAAGCCAAGTCCAACTCAAACCATGCTCTACACTGACCTAAGAGAAAGCGAGTCGCACTCTGGCTGACAGAGTACTTGGAACACTGCATAGAGTGGCTTCTTCAGCACCTGCAGGGCATATTTGTCCCATCCATTCTGCCCTGCAATACTGCCATTATTAGGCGCAGTGACGTCATTCAGACTGAGACCCAGTGCTGGCATCAAGTCCACCTGATTACTACCATCGTCACCCTTCTTCAGAACAGGCACCTAAAAAGAGATACAAAATAGCTATACATATTTAGAAAGAACAAGAAGAGCTGATGTAGTGTGCTGGCCAATACAATTTAAAACAAGGGTAGACGATTGTTGAGAAATAAGTACAGAAAACTTTCACCCATATGCGGATATAGGGTTTTCGAGGCGGAGCCGATTTTCGAAAAAAATTGCGGGAAGTTTTTTGACGACTTTTTTTACGATTCCATCCGACACTCAGTTGTAGCACCCAATTTTGCGTGAATAAAAACATTGTCAACAGACAGTGGGAAAAGAAACAATGAAGAGGGCAAACAGAAAAAAAATACTGAAAAAAAACTGACCCGCTTTATGAAAACATTCCAACTTTCGAATTTCCAACAAAAACAGATGGCCTTCAAGCTCTTTGAATTTCTAGAACAATTTATGATTGAAAATTTCATAAAATTAACCCAATTTGAGAAAACTGGCTCAATAGATAAAAATTTTGTTTCGCTGGGAAACCTGATAATTAAATTCCATTTTTGAAGTTAGAAGTCGATCAGGTTTTTCGTGACCTTTACACTTTCGCTGTTCGATAGTGGGGTTGCCTTCCTTGAACACAGAGGCGAAATTGCACTTCGCATACACAAGCGAAAATATGACCGATAACGCTACTGGGAAAAACTGAATGAGTAAAACTTTGAGTCTACAAAATTTGATAAATGACGCAAGCCAATTAAGACGCATTAGCAGTAACAGTCAATTTGAAAAAAGAAATTTACCGACTAGCATGCCTTAAATTATTAGAGCGCGCGCATTTAAACTAGCATACGAAAAAGTTCATTTAAAACATCCGACCCTGCCCAGGTCCGAACCCTCTTATTTTGCTGCTGGTCTCTTTCCCTACCTCTACGCTACAGATTCATGCCTTGAAGCTAAAGTGCTATTCGTAGTATAGAAGTCTGTGTTAATATCCTTCGCATTGGCTGTACTTAATAGCTGGATCAAAATGAACACTTTCAAAATGAACACATTTTGTCGCAACAATTGCATCGCAACAATATTTGCGACTTATGTTGGAAAAAAAAGAAAGTTCACACTATAACACAAGCTATGCTTGTGTAAACAATGTAAATGCACTAAATTTGAATAAAAATCAAAAGTCAGATCGAGAAAAAGTACAATTGAGACTGAACAAAATTTAAAAAACTTTTCCTGAAACAAAAAAAAAACGAAAAAAATCAGAGACAAGAACGGGTCGCGATGATTTTTTCAAGATTCTGAACTACGTTCATCGACTCTTAGTAAAAAGTAAAACAAAAAAACACACCTGAATACAGAACTAAAGGAAAATAAAGGGCAAGCAAAGAAATACTCCGAAGTTATTCAAAAGCAACAACAGTAATCTTCTTCCATACTTCGTACTTCAGGAAGAGAAACATCTAAAACCATGCTACCCGTTTTCGCAGCTTATATAAAAATGCTGTAATTACTATCAAATTTATTCTTGTTATCTTCATCCATGCAAAATCGTTTTTGTTGGTGATTTGTGCATTTATGGCAATATTTCCTTTCTTAAATATTGCACTGCGTAGTGACTTGAATATATGAAAAAACCTGGAAGTTTGGCACCAAAAGAGAGCAAAGGCAGGCTGCTAGCGGAACGCATGATTCTCTGGTTGCGTCTTGATATGTAGCCTGGATCTCACATATCTTCTTGATTAACTCCGAGGCAAGTGAAGCATTCGTAGTGACCAGGTCTTCCTTGTGCAATTGTTTCACTAAACATTTAAGAGATTATTTTCTTTATGAGTTTAAATTTATTGCACGAAATCATGCCTTAAATTGAATCAACTTTTACATGGCGACACCACCACTTGGTATTTCTTTAAAAAGTTTTAAGACCTCAATTCTGTGCTATTAAGAAACATGAATATCAAAAATTACATTCGACTCTTACGGAACTTCTATTTTTTTTTCGCATGGAGAACTTACAATAGTCCAGCATATCCACGTCAATCTGGCTGAAATATTTTGAGATGTCTTCCTGTTCCAGCTTATCCACGATTGGGTACACGATTAACTCCTTCACCGCCTGTACACTGTAGCTGTACTCCACAAATGAACCACTATTCACAATTTTCGATTCCTTGCTGGCCTAAAGTAATCACTAAAAGAAATTTAATGCTTCTTAGATGCTTGCAGTAGTCTCAGACTCATCGAGCACTTCTTAGAAATGCAGCTTTCCTTCCTACCATGATAATTTTGTTTTACAGCTGATTTTTTTATACAAATAATTATCTTATTTAAGCCAATTTATTCAATTCGGCAAGCAATCGATGTCTATGAAACCCTCAAACACCAAAAAAAATTGTCGTAAAACATCTTGGGTGCTATCATTGTCGTTTAAAGTTTTTGTGATTTCTGTGATTACTACCCTCACTTACTGGTGGTTTTGTGTGTTTGAGACTGGCTGATATGGCGGCAGTGCTATTAACATGAACTGTTTGCTGTTCCTCTGTCGTTGAGGAGGTAGCGATGCCAAATGTGCAGTCCTCTTCGTCTAATATCACAGGCGGGGGTCTCAACTCATCCACTTCCTCCTCGTCACTGCTGAACTCATTCTTCACGCCACCAACACCACCTGCACACAAAAACCAAAAACAGGCAACATAAAATCAGCAAAATATACCAAAGATAAACCTTAATTCTATTTTACTCGATTCATCCATGGCCATGCTGTGCATCAAATCAAAACAGGGCCAATATATTGTTTGAAAAGCCTCAAACTCAATTAGAGCAAAAAAAGTGACTGACCTTTTTTAAAAAAAAAACAAACGATCAAATTTTCAAGAAAAAATTTTAAGCCATTTAAATTTTAAGCACAATTTTTTGCCTGGAATTTTTTTTGATATAACTAACCCAATTTGAGAAATTCAATTAAAAATTTATTTTTGTATTCTAGTGGGAAATCTTAAATTTAAAATCCACTTTCGAAACTAGAAGTCTTTGTTTTTGAACTTGAAAACAAAACATTACTCAAAACGCAAAAAATCAATTTGAGCGGACTTTTTTAATAGACCGACCCATTACAGAGCTCAACTTTACCTTCACCGCCCGAATCCAATCCACTATCGTATGCAGACGGCGTAGTCGGCGGCACAACCAACCCCGACGTGGGGGTTTCCGAACTGGAAGACTGTTCAGCTAGGGGACTGATATCTTCCATCAGAGCCTGAGTCACTTTCTGGTGGTCAGTGGTCGGGGGAGGGGGAGGCAGGTTCACCACTCCTGGTCCAGGCAGTGGAACTGGCACTGCTTCCATGAAGTCTCCGAAGTTTGCTTTCACTTGAGCTCTAAAAGATTTCAGACCTGTTTACAGTAATTGTAACAAGTGCGTTCAATTGGAGCAATATGGCATTAATTGTAGTAGAAATATAAGTAATAAGGCCGCCGAAAACAGTAACGGGTAAATAATCAGAAACTGGCGAAAAAAAACAATTAATCCTAATTTTCACTTTTTGAAACGGCAAGCTGATCAAAAAAATTGAGTTTTATTTAGCATTTCAGTTTATTGAAAATCGATAACTATACTTGAATCTCTTTATTAAAATTGATCAAATTAAGGAAAAGATAAAACCTCAATTTAAAACCAAAGCTCATTTAATGTTTCTAAGCTTCATGTCGTATAACAGTAAACACCCCAAATTTAAACTCCACAGCTGACGTTCTAAATAAAACTAACTTCAATTCGGGATCCAATTTATTGCTCTCAAAAATGGGCGCCAATGACGGCAGCACTCTTTTCTCCAGAAGTAGTTTGAATGAATTGTGCACCCCTTGCTTCAATGCCTGCTGCAGTGGCGGGTAGAAATCGGCCTGGATTCTGATCAGAAAGTCCAGAAGCGTGATTGAGGTGGCCGTGTGATGCTTCAAATTATGATACATCACCAACACCGCTGGTTCAATATTCATAATGTTGTCTTTGTCTAACTGGAAAGTTAGCCAGTCGAAAAAGAGAGCCAGCTTACACTCCGCTGCTATCGAGTTGGATTTGCATTGGAGGAGGAGCCAGCCAATCACAGCCCAGCGCGGTATGATGTCTGAGCAAAGGATCTCATTGGTTGGATGAATTACGCAGCAGATGTATCTGATTAGATCAGGACATAGATTTTGAGATTCGGCTGTTGAAAGGTATGATTTGTGGAACCATTCCTGATATCGTTTGTGATTTCCAAATTTCACTTTGGACATTAGGAAGTTGAGTTTGTTCTCCATTTCAATTGTTAGTCTGGAGGCGATGAATTTGCGCTGACTTCTGATGTGGAGAAGACTGAGAATCCCTGAAACAAAGAGAAACTTATTTAAAATATCATCACTACATCATCCATCAACTGGCAACAGCGTATACTCTGAGCAATTAGATGATTAGCATTTTGATACCTTCACAAAACTCTCGTTTTGTCTTAATTGAGAAAAACTCAGGCCATCAGTTGAACACAAAACGATAACTTAACAGCTAACCGTTGAACTTCGGACTCAGTGTCTGTGGCTGGTAGAGGATGTCTTTCCACAGCTGCTGGAACTCTGGAATCCTTGCCACATTCATCAAGAGTCGAACCAGGTCCCGCCCGATTACGCAACAGTCCATGAATCTACTCCTCAGCAAACTAACACAAAATTTGATCTCATTCTTCCTCAAGTTCTCATATTTGGTTCCTCTGTGGTCGCAAATGAGCCTCAAGTACGTGAAAATAAAATGACCAAGTAATAGATTGTCGTTCTCGAATATTGCAATTTCGTTTTCTTGACATATTTCCAGCAAGCGTTCCGCGAGCCAAATGTTTTTGGAAGAGACATCACCGCCTATTATGTTCTTCATCAGACAGATGCAGCATTGATTAGCTCCTACACATCTAGATGAGACAAGCTGTTGGACGATCCACACTAGCTGCTGTCTTGCTGTGTCTAGCAGTCTAAATAAATTACTTCGAACTTCGAAAAGTATTTTACTTTTCAATCTCAGTTAATGAAAACTACCGCAATTCTTCGGTACGAAAATTCAGCTAATTGGAAATTGAAACTTTTAGGTTTACTTGCTTCGCTCATATTGGGCATGATTGATATAGTGCACGTGAAATCTTACTTGCCGCTATTATAGATCGTATAAAATTATAGATCGTCTCAATTTTAGATTGGTCGAATAGCCTGGCGTGTTTCGGCCAAATGTCTCAAAATGTATTTGTATCATGCATTGGCTCATTTCATTGCGTAGTAATTTTTTTTTACAATTGATAGCGATATTCATTCAAAACATTGGGTCGTGAAACTTGCATATTTGTTCAAAACTTACCTGAAATACTTTTCCATGATGATGATATTCAACTTTGTCAAAATGAGTCCAAAATGGTCCCTGGTTATCAGTGTCAGATCTTGGAAGGACCTCGGAGCTGTTTCACTGCTTGTGAGAATAATGTACAACAGACCTAGACAAACTTTCTCGTGGTTCTCATTACTCGCATTTGCAGAAGATGCCAGGATGTCGTGGATCTCCTGATTGGACTTGGCAGGCTGTTCTGGTCTTTGAGGAGCAATCATCTGGCGCACGAAGCTACCATGCATCTCCAATTCCTCCTCCAGGCGTTCTTTGGGTTCTGCTTTTGTGATGTAGAACAAACCCACAGGCGACTGAGGCACCCCAAAAGTAGTCATTTTTACCCAATATTTACTTTTTTATCTGTAATCAGAAATCCATGTCTATAAACAAAATGACAGATCCCGTTTAACTGATATTACTATAGGTACCAAAAACGTTAAAGAAATTTTTTTAATTGGTAAAAAAGTGAACTTATATTCTGTTTGGAATAAAAACAATGCATACATCTTTATCTACATTTTAGAACAATTTACAATTAGTCATCAAAATTCAATTCCAGCTCGATTGAAAAAATCCAACTAACAATCAGCCACACTGTTTACACTAAGCTATCCAGCTATATTACATCTAACAGGTCTAGACCAAGGTTAATCTTCTGACTGGCAAAGATAAAACTAACTCTATCTGAGCGACAAATAATGACCTTGGAAAACTGCCGGGGTTAAGTAGTTTAAGGATACATCCACTTGCAATGCATCAGTTTTTGTCTTTGAAAACTTGCAAAGTTTTAGATAAAAGCCCTTGAAAGTCTATACATCTCAAAAATCATAAGGTTCCCACAGATCTTTTAGCGACTATTGCTGCTCCCATATGCAGAGCTGGTTCCAGTTTTTTAACCAGTGCATCCATCTCTGGACTTAGTTCGTAGTCCTTCTGTTTCTCTTTCTTAGCAGACAATTTCTTCTGGAATAGCTGGAACATCTCGTGAGCCTTACTGTTGTCACCCTGAACAACAATTAATGAGGAACCCAGAAACAAGCATGGAACAGAAAATACCACAAGGAATATAATACATAAATCTAACTCTGCTATAACGCTCGTAGAATTTCAAACAAAAATCAGTGCACGAATCAATAAAATAAAAAAACTAACAAGTACAGCCGGTTATTGTGCAAGTAGCACAGAATGTTCCGACCCTAAACTTAAAAAATACAAAATAAATTTTCAAATTAGTATCGCTTTTTCTGCATGGTGTGATAAAAAAATCTGAACGAAAAAAAAAAACTTAGGCATATTCGACATTCATAGTAAAATAGGCCCATTGGAAAACAGTTTTTTCTAGAAAAACGACTAGAACAACGAAGAAAACAATCCTTACAAAAAAATTTTTTTTGCAGAAAAATTTTGATTCCAAATTGGCGCGAAAACTCCAAAACTAACTTTGCTCGAGTAAAACTAAGTTTTCACGGTTTAAATTAAGCATAAATAAGCTTTTGTAAGCTTGCTTAGCCTCACTTTATAAGCTTGAAATTAGTCTAAAAATTTCAAACTGATTTTTCATGAGTGATTTTGCAAAATTTTTAAATGTCGTTCGAATCACGACTGGACGGGCTTTAATTTGATAAATAACTCAACAAGTTGCGATGATTATTTGTGGCGCCTAATTTTGTGAGGAAAACAAAAAACTAAAACACCCGATTACGAAGTTGCTCCACATTTCATGGTCGGAACAAAAACTACAGAATTTCCACTCACCCCCAAAAAAGAAGTAATTCAACGGCTACGAATTTTATACCCAGTGCAAATTTCCCTTTTGACATTTCACAACAGACTTTTACACTGAGGCCAAGTTAAATTTTGCAAACACCAGCGAGAAAAGGGCAAAAAGTTAAAATGATGAAAAATTATCTATGTGCCGTTATCAAGGTGGGTTTCAAAAACTATTTTTAAAACGCAGTGATGCAAATGGTAAAGAGGTAACTTTCAAAATCTGTCAAAATGACAAAAAATGGACTTTTCCAAGTCCATCGCAATAGTTTGTAGGGAAACTGATCCAACAACGGTTCACAATTTTAAAATTTTCATAATTACATACCAGATTATTGGAAAACTCCTAACCAATAGGTAGTTCTTCAGCTTGTTTTTTTGATTGACCCTTCATCTCAGATTTGGCCCTGCAGTTTTCGTGTTAAGTCAAAAAACTTCCAAAAAAACTGCCCACATTTCAATGCATGAATTTTTTTGCGAATTCAACTTTGCTTTTCTACAAACATGAGGTTATAGCCGCCAGGCAGAAAAATTTTATCTCAGATTTGGCAGGGTATTTTTCGACAAAAATCTTCTGAGTACAGTCTAATTTTTTTAAATAGACTTTTCTGTAGAAAACTAATTTTCCTCAAAAAATTAGGGGGGTGCCGGATTCTGCCAAGAAAAAAATCCCAAAACGGGCAAATTTTTTAAAACTACATTCTCAAAAGCGGTACATTTCCTAAAGCGAAGACTTAAACAACCTGTTTCCTCGATTAAACCCCTTGAACCCAGATTTGACAAGTTAGTTTTCCAAAAAAGGCTTTAATTTTTTAAGACTATACACTTCTTTGAAAAAATAGGGCATAGCAGCTTCTCCATGGGAAATTCCCACAACATCTTTATTGATTGAATCCTTGATCTCAGATTTGGCATTCGAGAAAAAGAAAATAGTCCAAAAAAGGTGTCAAAAATCCCACCTGAAACTTTAGAAGCTCTTAAAAAGTCGAGTGAAGTAAAAAAAAAGACGAGCGGAGTGTGCAGGCACAAAGGAGAATAGCGAACTTTTCCATTGACACCTCGTATTTGAAAATCGAGAATTTTGTTTGAAAGATTCACAACTTTTCCAAAGCATCTCAAAAAAAATTATCATAAAACTAAATCCCATATATTTTCAAAAACCTGTGCTATGAAGCACAGTAAATCAGATATAAAACTGCGAAAGTTCTATTTTCGACTTAGGTTGAATCAAAGTGGTATCAAAATATGACACTACGCTCTGTTGTGTTTTATTACTTTAACCCTATTTGTTCTCTGAATACAATTAGAAATTAATTCACTAACATTCTGGTATGAGAAAGCAGCATAATTTAAGGGAATGAGTGGCTCGTCATCGTTGAACCCGATTGCACTCTGGTAACATTTCCTGGCATTCTCCTTGTCCTCCAGATTAGTGAGTGCCACTCCGAGTAGCATGAGAGCCATGGCACACTTGGGCACTCCGCCTATGATGGACACTGCCGCACTGAGGTAGTTGAAGGCGGAAGCATTCTGACCAGTGTTCAGGTGGATCAGACCCAGATTGTAGAGCACCTGAAAAATTACAAATCTCAAAAATTGCACTATTTAAATTTTGTGAAATACCCCCATCCATCCCAAAAGAGGAAAATTAGATACAAGGTAGAGTACTCATGTATGCAAATTGTATAGAACCTGAATTAGAAGTGTCAAAGATTGGAAAAGACGTTGTTGTCTTACGCGGTATCCTTTTCGGACAACGTATCTCAACGAAGTTAATTAACCTAAGACTGCTCGTTTTGAAGACTGCTCGTTTTGACGAACGAACCTGTATTTGTTGATGTTGTTTCAATTTATTAACCAAAAAGCCCCAGTTTTTGACCAATTAAGAATCTCAATACCGTACTTATTAACAAAGAGGCTAATCGGAGCTTCGCGCCACTTGCGATACAACACAAACAAAAAAATGTTTAAAAAATTAGGTCTACCAAAGTTTTCGTATGTCTCAAAAAAAGATCATTCTAGACACATTAGCCAAGCATGACACTTGAATACTAAATTAGCAACGGAAAAAAACTTAGGAAGCGGAAACCAAGCCGACAATCATCGAGCAGGCACCAGTTGTATCGAAAAAAAAAAGATTTAAAAAAAAGAAACAATTCAAAAAATTGAAGTCCCCATGAAACTACAAAGAACAATACTTGCAACTACAAAAAAACTTGGTTTAAGCACAAGAAAAATCCGTGATATGGCAGCAAAGCCGACAAAACTTGAGCGGGAAAACGAAAGTCCAACTTGAAATTTTTTCAAAAATCTTCAAATTCGAACATACTGAAAAAAAAAATCAAGTTTAAGCCGGGACTTGAACCTCAGGGTGCAAAGGCGACCGCGTTACCTCCAGGCCAGGTGGGAAAGAACCTGGAAGTTGTTAAGGTTTAAAAAACAACAAAGAAATTGTTTTTTCTTGAAATTAAATTCAATTTTTGGTGGGTGGTGTGATGAAAGGTTATGAACGAAAGACCAGATTTTAGGCTTTTCGTGTGATCAAAAGGTCTGGAGGAAAGACTAGATTTAAGGCACTCACAGTAACAGGACATCAGCTTTCTTCAAAAAAAATGACTAATGAAAAAAAACAAAAAAAATCAAATATTAAAATGTTTTCTCATTATTTTTCTATTTAAAATTAAATTAAAAATTAGTTTTTGCAGAAATTTTTCTGAACTTTTGAAGTTTTTAATTCTCAAGATAGCACTAAAAAATTTGCAAAGATATTTCATTACATTTTTTAAGTATAGAAAAAAAAATTGTAATAAAATTTACTATATACAACTTACTATTTACTTCTATAATAAACCTGCTTTCTCGAAATTGGACGAAAAATCGAAAGTCCAAACCGGTTTTTCTCAACACTGGGAAACATTTTTGAAAATTTTAATAGTCGTTTGAAACACGACTGAAACGGCTTTAAATGATATATCACTCAACCCAGTCCAATTTTTTTTGGTACCTGATTTTGCGTGGAAAAAAAACACTAAAACACACCCGAATACAAATTCGGAACACGGATAGCCGGTTACTGTAAAAATAGCACAGAATGCTCGAAGTTAGTTTGAAATTAGACCAAAACTAAAAAATTACAAACCAGTTTTTCTCGACACTGCGAAAAATTTTTTCAAATTTTTTTTCAGTTGTTCCAATCACAATTGAAAGGGTTTTAATATGATATATCATTCGACCCATTCGACACATATGATTTTTTGTGGTACCTGATTTTGCGTGGAAAACCAAGAAAAAAAACTAAAAATTCACGAATACAAAGTTCCTCCTCATTTTCAATGGTCGGAACAACAACTATAAAATCGAAAATTTGAAGGATGAAGGAGTGGAAAGAAGCCGAACTTTTCCCAGTTCCATTTTAATTCTAACAGCCATGCTTTGATATATCCAATATTTAGTTCTAAATGATTTTTCCTTCCCCTCCAACTGACATAAGCATCAATTTTATGGTGTAATGAGGTTAAGTATTAAGACCAAATATATTTGACATGGCCTAATTAGTCCCAAAGATAATTTTGGTAACAGCCGGACAATTTCATCCGAAAAAAAAATAATTGTAGAAGTTTGCAAGTGAGGGAAAGTGAAAAAAGCCAACCTGACTTTAATGTCATACATGCTATGCAATGAAGTTCTCCATATTATTCATTTAAGCATCTCACAGCATACTGCCGGGAAAAATTGTAAGTCCGATGAATTGAAACACAAGATGCATTCATGAGAAAATAAGATCGATATATATTTGAAAACTTCTTACTTTCCAATCGAATGGAGCTAAATAGTTCGCCCTCTTCAGGCAACTGATAGCAGCAACATATTTCTTCTTCCCGAAGAAGCACATGCCTATATTATTCCACAGGGGCGCACTCTCCTTTGTTTTCAGAGCACTTATTCTGTATTTAGTTAGAGCCACTTCGAAGTCACCGTGAGTCTGGATAATACTACCCGCAGCCAGGATAGCCTTGGAGTGGGTGGGGTCGAAAGATAGAGCAGACCCAAGGTTCTCGAAAGCCTTTTGGAAGTCTCCAGTTTGCAAATACAGCAAACCAAGTGTCGTTAACAAGTCTGGGTTGTCGGGAAAGTACTCAATTGCTCTTTTGTACGTTTCGATAGCCAGTTCAAAGCTTCCTAAAAACAAGGCCAATGATAAGCTGCATCAAAACTTCAATCGAGACCAAACTGCAACACAGATGCAAAGCTTTGCTTCGCAAACACTAGCGAGAATACGACACAAATCAGCTCTATAAAGTGCAATAAAAAGTAGAAGTAAGCCTCGAACTAGTAAAAATTCGGCTACGTCTCGGTTTCAAACTGCGACCTAGAGATTAAATATCTCACGCACTAACCACTCAGCCACGGACGCTTAATAATTCACAAACACTAGCCATAAATAAAGCAGAGAACAGATGCTATGAAATTTCCAATGCTAGAGATCGTGATTATAGCAAAAGTACCACCAAATAATTGAATACTTTTATTTGCGACAGTTAGCTTCGAAAAAAAGAAGGTTCGTACTAATACACTTCGCGAGCAAGCTTGCTGGTGAAATTAGATAGAATTCAATTCTGTGCACCATACCATTTCGACATGGTTTGAGAAAACAGCTATCAGTGAAGTAATAAATCAAGTTCATCTGTTATGAAGAGTAACAATTTTACCTTCCATGAGGTACACTTTAGCCAGCATGACAAATGTGAACTCGTGTTTGCTGCAAGATATGGCCTGTTTGAGACACTGCTTCGCACTCTCGTAGTTAGCCCTGTTTCCCTGCGATGCCAGATAGATGTGGCATATTCCCTGGTTGTGATAAATGCCCCAATCTGGCTCTGAGGACAGTTTCCCCGCTTCTTCATAGATGTCGATTGCTGCTTTATGACGACCTAGATCATGAACTTTCATTTAAATCTTTGCTATTTTTTTATAGTAGTTCAATTAGAAAGTTCAACTATAGTAGTGCTGCTTTCAATTACCCGGACAAAACGAATGAAACTTGAAATTTAAGAGCGTTTTTCTCAAAATCTGCTGGCTTTAGACAAAAAAAAATTAAGACATAACTTGCTAAGAATTTCAAAATTAATACAGTGCAATTTATTCTGTGAAATTCGGGTCCATAATTCAACATCAAAACCGACCTTTTTCGGCTTGTTTTAGTGAAGCAAAAATTACGCCGAAACTATTGATTCTATTGTTGACAAATATATCAAAGTGCTCCTCTCATTTGGCCCAACAAAAACTAAGAATGCTAATCTCCAAAAAATTATAAATTAGTTAATTATTGCTTGATAGACAAAAATGTCGTTTTTACAATGAAAAACCTCACTTTTTCATTTAAAAACGATTTTTAAACTTTTTGCGCAACTTTTTTTTTGAAATTAGTTCTTTCGTAAAATTTGGTAGTTTTGCCGTAATTTTTGATTGATTAAAAAAGCCGAAAATGGCCGTTTTTTGGGTATAATAACGGACCCGAATTTCGCAAAATAAAGCAAGATTCTAAGCAAGTTTTGGCTTCATCATTTTTTTACCTTAAGGCATCCCAATTTGAGAAAAACATGTTTTAAATTTCAAATTTTATCCGTTATGTCCGGATAAATTAAATCAGCACTGTATTAAAAGTGTTCCATAATTTGAACATCGTTGTCAACTGTTTTTGCAAAAAAAAATTAACCAATATTAGAAAACAAACCTAGCAGAAAAAGAGATCGCGCCACTTGTTTCAAATTGCCAATGCTATTCGGTGCTAAGAAACAGCAAGTTTGAAACATTTCCAGCGACTCTTGAATCTTCCCTTCCAGTCTACTAATGAGACCTTGTACGTACAACGCATACTCGCACAGACCACTAGACTCCTCCAACCGTGCTTTTATCACTGCCTTGCACTTTTCAAAGTCTTTCTTGACGTAATACTGATGGATAAGCCAGTTGCGTCTTTCAAAGGGTGCAATGTCTGGCGCTTTTTTATGAGAGGCAAATGGGACCGTCGGGGATGTCGCTGTACTCCTTGGAGGGGGAGAAGGAGACTCGACTTCTTTGGGTGGCGGGTGGGAGTCGGGAGGAGGAGGGGGATTGCAAGCTGCCACGGAATCCTCAGTTCCAACATTATCAGTTCCGTCATCGTCGTTCATCGTGACCTCAACTAATCAGACATAACATGTCTGAAAAAATTTAACTACTCAGATCAATTCAAGAATTTTTACTTAATTGAAAACATCGTTCAGCTGTTCGAATGAAACCTTCAGGGCTTAGCAGGGGCGGATCTAGGATTTTCTCGAGGGGATGGGATTCTCAAAAAAGTTTGTCGACCTGTTTTTTTTTTTAGATCAACCAGATCGCAGGCAAAATTTTAAAAAACAGGTCAAAAAAGGCCAAAAACTAGGCAACATTTTCCAAAACTAGCCAAAAAAAAGGGCAACATTTTCTACGCCGCAAGCAAAATTTTGAAAAACAGGCCAAAAAAGGCTCCCCACTCAAAATTAGCATACATTGGCGCCAAATGCGCCCTTAGGGGCTTAGGGTTACTTTGCCATCGCCATTTTACAAAAAGCAGTAAATTCAGTGACGGTTTTTATCCTTAAAATTACAACCAACAGGAGAAGCAGTTCACAGAGCAGGCTGCACAGAATGTCCAGCCTGATTGGACAAAAACTTTTCAAGCAATTCAACAGTTGCTGAGTGTAAAATTAACGGTAACGTTTTCAAATTTAAATCACAAATAGAAACACTTGAGTCCATGCTTTGTTCAAAAATGACCTTGAAAAACCAGATCAAGAATATCTGTCAAAGTTGTTAATTTCAACTTGGGTAACTAGAAGCTTCACTGCTGACTATCAAAAAATTCTCACTCTTAGTTATCATGCTGTCTCTTAATGAACAAATTTTGCGTGCGCTGGTATTGAGGGAATTGAAATTGTTTGAAGTTATGATATGACTCTTTACCGAAGGCGTGCCATTTTTTCAGAGCGCAAAACTGACTATCTAAATTTGAAATTTATTGGCTGCTGTTGGATCTTCACTCGTAAATGCAGTTTACTCAAAGGATACGCTAATTATTTCCTTAGCAATTTTGATGACCACAAAATTGCTGCAATGTCGGGTAACAACAATTTGTTCGATATAAAATCAGAAAAAAACATGAACGAAGAAAATGAAAACCTGATTTGCAAATACCTAAACTATGGTTGCAAAGTCGTAAAATTTTTTCATGACCGGCGTGAGAGTCACGCGCGTGCATAAGAATATTAATTAATTTCACTTAACAAAATCAGATACACTATTACATTAAACAAAAGAATATTTTTTATCACATAATAAATAAATCAATAGTTTACCCAGGATTGTTAAGTGAGGATACGCAAAGGGTTTTCTTCAAACCCACTAGGAGCGTACCCCACAGATTACACAAAAAAAAAGCACATCATTGAGTTATGAATAAGTGATAAATATAATATTTATGAAACCAAATAGCAAAAAGAAAAAATTAGAAGTTTTTTAGAAATTAATTAACGCCTCATCCACCTCGCGAAAAAAAGCCCTTAAATTCTCTAGAAATTTGGGCAGAGTAACGCCCTCTTTTTGACCATTTTTCAAAATTTCTTGAAATATGACTATGTCCTTTCGGTGCAAAGCAGAACAACCCAAAACTGTATACCCATACTCAGACTTGAATAGTATTAAACTATGTTGCCCGGAAAGGATACAGTTCGAGCCGCCCCACCCCGCACCTGAACACAGTCATATTTATAATCATAAAGCAAAAATATACCTAACAAGTTCGTAATTTTCATGTATAAACGTATCTCTTAGCATATGTGCCAAATTATTTAGTTCCCCTTTTTTTAAGTTTAAAACATTTTCCGGGAGCAAGTTATTATCTCTAAATATCTTCAACAGTTTGCATCCTCTAAACCATATCGATTGTCTTTTCGTTTTTGTCTTACAGCAAGGAACTTCAAATTGAATACCTATAGATTTTCTGGTAAAATAAGCCGATTTTGTTTTCAGAGTAAAAAAATCGTTAAGAAATGCGGTTGTATTCAACTTGTTTATTGATCTTAAGCAAAATTTGAGAAGATCGTACACATACAGCTCATGAACTGTTAAAATTTTGTGTTCTCTAAACCTTTCCCTAATACTATCAAATTTCCTTACTTTGTAAATCATTCGAATTATTTTTTTCTGCAAAAGGAAAATTGGATTGAGATTCGAGAAGCTCGTTCCCCCATATACCAGTAATCCATATTGTATAATGGGTTTGATGTTGTAACAATAATATTTTATTAGCACATCTATCGGTACAAATTTTCTCATTTGAGCAATAACTCCACAATGCCTTCCTAGTTTCGATTTTACTTTTTCAACGTGCGTACAAAATGACAGTTTTGAATCCACAAAAACACCTAGATATTTGCAATACGCCTTAGAAGTAACCATATAATTGTTAATGCACAACTGAAGACTGGAAGCACTTACTTTATTCTGGAAACTTAGTAATATTGATTTATCTCCATTAAGTGTTCGCTTATTTCTATTTAGCCAGTAACATATATTTTGTATGTCGTTGGTGAAGACCTCGAAAGATTCGTTTTCGCAAGTGACATTGGTATCATCTGCAAATAGGTAAACGGTTGTGTCTTTTACGCAATTGGGCATATCATTAATATATATTAAAAACAATAACGGACCGATCACGGAACCTTGCGGAACTCCATGCGAAACATTCTTCCAATCAGAGTAAACGGAGTTTGTGAACACACATTGCCTACGATTGTAGAGATAATTTCGAAACCAATCATTACACAATCCTCTTATTCCGTAGTTTTCTAATTTTTGTAAAAGTAGTTCATGATCCAATGTATCAAAGGCTTTCTTAAGATCTAGGAACATACTGAATTTCATTGACTTACCACCGTACCTAAGTTTTTCTGTTAACTCAACTAATGCATCGATAGTATTGTATTTCTGTCTAAATCCAAATTGTTTTTCATATAAAAGGTTGAACTTGTTCAAATAGTTGTATAGGCGATTATGCATTAATTTTTCAAAGATTTTACTGCAACAATTCAGTAAGGAAATGGGCCTGTAGTTATTTTCATCTGTTTTACTACCTTCTTTATAGAAGGGCTGGATTTTGGCGCTCTTGAGTTGTTCGGGATATTGGCCGGATTCGAATGACAGGTTTATCAAATAAGTTAAATATGGCGCAATTACATGAGAAACTTTCTTAATGATAATATTGCTTATTTCATCTACTCCCGTAGATTGTTTCGCTTTTAGATTCTCTATTATTTCCAGGACTTCGAACATTGTTACTTTGTGTAAGAACATTGACTGTGGTGCATTATATTTTGAATAAGTCTCATGAGACTCTCTGCTATCACTTGGTAATGATGCCAGAAGTTTTGACGCAATGTTAGCGAAGTGATCATTCAAGTGGTTGGCGATCTCCTGATTATTATCTATTTCTAAATCTCCATCTTTAAGAAGAGGAACGTTTCCACTCCTTGGACATTTTCCTAATATTTCATTTAATATTTTAAAAACCTGTCTCGAGTCTCCAATGCAATTATTGAACCTATTGTGATAGTAATTTCTTTTGCTTAGCTTAGCTAATTTTTCTACTTTACTCCTCTCGGCGAGGAATTTTTCGCGCTTGGTCTTATTTGTTTTGTTACATTTCCATTCCTTATACATTCTGTTCCTGGAACTTATTGCCTTTTTTATTTCTTTGCTGACCCACCCTGCCGAAGAGCAATCTTTTGCAGTGCATATGCGTACAGGTGCATATTCATCAATCGTTTTGTTAAAGCAATTTTGGAAAGATTCGTACGAGGAATTCATATTTTGATCAACTAAAAGTTGTGCTCCATCTAGTTTTACTTTAAGGGAATTTTGGAAACTAAGGATTTTAACTTCATCGTTAAGGAATTTTAAATCCCGAAATATTTTCGTTGTATCCTGTTTACGAGCTATTCTGAAATTTAGCAAAAATTGGGCAATGATCGGTAAACGCGTGCTCTTCCAAAATTTTTACTTCATATTCCGGAATATTTTTTACAAAGAAATGGTCGATACACGTGTTTGATTCAGCTGTTATTCGTGTTGGGGTATGACTTGTGAGAATGAAGCCATTTGCTGCTATAGTATTTAGATAGTTATTTACAAGGTTACTTTGTTGTAAGATATCAATATTAAAATCACCGCCAAAAATTATAGGGCCATTGTGGTTTGACAGTTCTTCAAGAAACTCATCTAATTTTTCGATGAATAATCCTTTATCGGAACGTGGCTTTAAATAGGTAACAACCAAAATGATTTTTACATTCGCATATTTCACTAATATTGCCTTAGTTTCTGGTAAGCTACATTTTATCTCTTGGATGTAACTAATATTATTTCTAATTTGGATCATCGACCCACCACCTCTATTCATTTGCCTATTACAAGCAAAGGACGTGTAATTTTTCATTGTAAAAAGCTCTTTGTTATCTTCCTCACTTAGCCATGTTTCTGTAGTAAAAATGACTTTTGGAGACTCGAGACTTTTAACTAGTGCTTCCAGTTCTTCACTATGTTTTTTAATCGATCTAGTATTACACAACAAGACAGTAAAATTAGTAATTACATCGCACTTGGAGTTTTCAGGTTCCACTGGAGCCAGACTCTTCCTTAAAAATATCACTTTTATTTACAAAGCAATTCATTAAATCATTTACAGTATATCCCAACTGCGCCACTCCTTCATAAAGGCTAGTTATTTTTCCAACTCTTTCGCTGTTCTTCCACTGATAGAGCAGATTCCCGTCCCTGGTCCAAACTCCATTAATACGGTTATCCTGTTTCAAGAATTTCATAAAATTAACCCTTGCACTAGTCAGATCTTCAAACACGTGAATTTGGGCACTCTGTTCATTGTCTTTGAGTGTCTTCTTTTTTCGCAGAATATTTATTTTCGCCACCCTTCTCGAGAAACGTACAATAATTGGTCGGTTTGTGTTGTTTGTCCGAGTTGGCAACCGATGTGCTATTGAAATATCAGCAGGAGTAACATTTGCCCCAATGTTTGTTGCCAATTGGATAACATTGTTGATGGTCTTGTCATAATTTTCAAAAATGCTGTTACCATTCGAATCTCTCTGTACTTGCTCTGGAAATCCGAATATCTTCAAATTATCTCGCCTATTGTAATTCTCTAGCTGTTCGTCTTCGCACATGGCTTTCACGAGAGTAACCGTTTCACTATTTTTTAGTTCTTTTCGTACTTTCCCAAGAATTTCATTTTTTGTTGCAGTCAGAAGCTCATTAATCACTTGTCGAATTGTCCCTTTTAGATCCTCAGTCAACATTTTTACAATATCTGGAATTTTGTTTTCAATTGCCTTTTCAATGGTTGCTTCTAGTTTTTCTAATACGGGTTCTTCGTCTGGTGGGCTGAGAGCAGCACATGTCCTTTTGTTGTCGGGCTTAGCAATTGGCGTTTGGTCTTGGAATCTAAGAGTGGGTGGATTAGTCGCGGTTTCATCATGTGATTCCATTTTCACTTCTCTATTTAATAAGTTTATCACAACAATTAGGCTAATATTGAATGAGTGTTACAAACGGCCCACAGCTCCTTTATTTCAAGCTGATTTAAAGAATTCCAGTACGAATTCTGTACTATAGTTCGAATTCTGTGCCATCGAGTATTTAGTGTATTCCATCGGTCGCAGGACAATTTACCCTATTCCTATCTACACTATGCCATTTCACCCTAAAACATTCTATCCTATATAGCAATTCAACTTAGGCCTATGCCAAATTACCCCACAATTAAGTTTTATCCTTTATCACACTAGGTGTAAGGTGCATGTATAGAATTGTTAAATCATACCATGTAGACTCAAAGTTTGTCTCGGTCAACAAAAATTAAAACATTTGACCGACAAAGTAGCAATTAACACAACTAGCAGGTTTTAAACCTGAATAACAGCATCTAGAATAGAAACGAACACAAGAATCGAATCATTTAACCATTTTATTTATTGCAAACTATACACAATGCGCCAAATTACATGCGAATTAGCACAGCGAAATCGCAAAACGCTTATCATGGAGGGACACGAAATCACGAAAAAGCAAGAAACAGAGAATGGCAACGACTATTGGAAGTGCTCACGTTGGCACTCTCACAAATGCAAGGTGACTCGGGTAGAAAATCAGGTATCTTCACGAAATGACGACAGTCACGAGTTCCCTCGCCGGTCAGACGACAGAATCATAGTGCAACAAATGTACCAAAACTCAGCAGGTTCCAGTCATCAGCTGCATTATTGCAATTTGCCTCTTCAGACTGTCAGATGAGAAAACCGGCCACCTGGCTTTGCCTTCGCGCTCTGCCATTAAAAGGGCGCTCAATCGACAAAACGATTGACAGGCCTTTCGCCACGCCAATATTCGACAGGCAATTCGAGCTGCCTAAACAACACGAAGACTTTAGCCTATTCGATAGCGCGATGGAATAAGATACTGGGCGAGTTCTTAATTTTGACAATCGCGATTATTTAAATGCCCTCGAACACAGACCTCTATCTATCTAGTTGTGATTGCTATTGATTTAAACTTATTGGTATGCACCTCTCTTTTGCTAGCGTTTATATTCTGCTGAGATAAAAAAAACTTCGCCTAAGATTTTTCTGATATTCTACTGACTTTTATTAGGTCTGCGTTTGCAACCAATTGTAATTATTATTCGCCGTTCTCGTTTGCTGTTACCCGCTTCTGAAATTAGAATAAGGTTGTCGCTCAAGATAAGATCTCTTTTGATTTTTTGTTTATTTTCAGTTAATCTCAGTTTGCATTCATCTCTTGCATACGAGTTATTCACACAGAGGCAAAACTCCGCAAAGAGTAGCTAGAACACGGCAAAAGCAGCTCTTTAAAGCAATAAGAAAAAGTAGAAAGAAGCCTCGAATTAGCAAAAACTCGGCTATGTCTCGGATTCGACCTGCGAACTAGAGATTTTGATTCTAGCGCACTAACCACTCAGCCACGGACTCTTAATAATTCACAGACGTTAGCCACAAATAAAGCAGGGATGCTATGAAATTTCCAATCCTGCAGATCATGATTATGGCAAAAGGGTCATCACATAAGTGAACAACTTTATTTGCGAATTAGGCTAGAAAAAAAGAAGATTCATCAAAAAAAAAACAACGCCGCTGGCTAGTGTAATAATTGATCTCACCCGGAAAATC
This sequence comes from Symsagittifera roscoffensis, assembly GCF_963678635.1. NCBI lineage: Eukaryota > Metazoa > Xenacoelomorpha > Acoela > Convolutidae > Symsagittifera > Symsagittifera roscoffensis. Next base: position 67,861,627 of record NC_087066.1, read on the forward strand.
GAATTTGCTTTTGATCCGAGTAGTTGTTCAAGACCCTTTGAAATTTATTTTTTAATTTTATTTTGAAAACTGAATAGCCGTCTAAGGTTTATTGCATTTCTCTGCGTTTAGTCCTCAAAAAATTCGAAATACCACAAATCGCCACATAAGCTATTTGCATTGAAATCAATGTCTACAAGTCCTTCAGAAAAAAGTCAGCACGATTAAATGCCTAAGGTCTTTCTTTGTACGAAAATCAACTCAACAAATATTCGAAAAACAAATGGCCGCGCAGATCTGAAAATCAGAAAAACAGAAATAAGAATATTAGTGGGGAGAAAAGAAAATCACACATGCAGTCGAGTACAAAAAGATGGAGTTAAACAACTGATGATGATGATAAATCACGAATGAAAAAACGCTTACGTGATACGACAATACATGGCTCATGAGCGTTCTTTGAATTACGTGAGTTCGCGTGAAAAACACCCCATTCTAGATTAGAGTCTCTTCTAATTTCGAGGAAAGTTTGTGGGGCTCGGATAATAAAACTAGGCAACAACATGCAAATAAAAAGCTGAGATTAGGACCCCCAAGAGTTTTCTTAAAGGTAGACAAAATAGATTGACGAAAAAAAGTAGCCTACGCCATAGTTGAAGCAAACGAAACTAAAAACTATTTTCGAATTCTTTTTTCTCGCAAACCTGACACGCCTGCACCTTGAAATACGCTGGACTGAAAGTTCTGCAGTCCAAATCAACCAAAAAAATCAACTCAGCTAATGAGACTTTCAATGAAAAATATTAAACGGAAGAATTGTTGCTCAACACACGCACTGTTAGCACCAATTCCATCAAGGCTGCTCATAAAACACTTGCAAGCAACCATTTAAATCGAGTACGTATTTAACTCGAAAGCACGATATCAAACTAGACCTTAGAACGTTCTAAATAGGGAAATCGAACGTGCATAATTGAAAATTATAACTCTTAATTAAAATAATAACAAGGATAGCGGGTTGCTGAGCAAAAACCGCTAAAGGTTCCGACCACCATCTGGTTTAAATTTTCTATTTTTCTTAATTTCATGTTGAAGTTATTCAGCAAAGAGCGACTAAATTAGGTAAAAACGGCAGAACGAGAGACGTAAATCAAGTTTAAACTTCAGTAATACCATAAACTACAATAAATTTTGTGACATGTGGTCTGAAAATTGCTATAAGTGCGACTAATTTATCTCGACACTGAGGCAACTTTTTATAAAATTTATTGAAGCCAAACAACAGCTGAAAGGGCTTGAACACGATGACACATTTCAGCCCTACCAGCGGTCTTGGAGGTTGTCAAAATAAGCAGACGAAGAAATGTACCCTACGCCATAGTTCCTTCCTAGGCGATATGTTACAATAGGTGGTAAATTTGAGCATCAAGCAGGTATGAAAACTGACAACTATAATGCATAATATAGTCATGTCAATTTCCATCAATTGTACATGCTAATAAGCTACTTTTTGTAAACACATTCCACTGCCAGATGAAATGTTATGCAAAAATTCAATATTTACACTTCTAAATTTTTATTCCAAGTATAACAAAAAGCTCTCTGGCTATTTAGCATAAGCCTGCCACCTATTGTTATATATCACCCCTTCGTACCCATAGGTGGTTGAAACAAAAACTTCGACGGTCCTAATTTAAGATTAATTGTTTTAAGATTTTTAGCGAATACATTATACCTTGACAAAACCGGATTAAAATGTGAAACTTTTTCACCCAATGGGCAAATTTGAAAAGTCAATTCCACTTTTGAAAAAAATTTTGAAATAGAAAGTCACACAAAAATTTGCGCCAATTATACTTTCCAATTCGCAAGCGCAATTTAACTTCTCAATTCTACTTTTCTTTTCTAATAAGCAATTGCATTAAAAAGATTTAAGAGAAAATCAAAAATCAAGCAGTTTAAATTAAAACTGAGCGGGAGACTATGATTTTTATCTGAGAAAATATTTGGATCAAATTGAAAGAATACTAAATTTGACGTACAAGCGAAGCTGCACTTCGCTAAAAACAAGCGAGGAAAATGCAAAAAGAGCTCTAAACAGGCAAAAAGAAAAGATTAAAAATACTCTTTAATTAAAAATTTTGTTGTGATCAGGAATATCACGTTCTCACATTTGCTTCACGCCCGCTTGTAATTTTACTTAGGCTATTCACCAATAAAGCAGCTACAAGTTCTATCCATTGGTCCATAAAATGTAGCAAAAACTCGACCAAAAAATATAACTACTTAATTGTTCCTGATTTGAATATCCGACATGTTGCTTAGGAGTCTCATGTCCTCGTATTTGCGCCACGATCACTTGGAAGTACGCAAGTGGTCAAGCTATTACTAAATCTACATGTTCCAATATTTTCAATCATTTTGTACTGATACAGAAACTTTCAAAAACTCAATCAGGGGTTTTTACGCTAAACTCTAGTGCTTCTCTCTGCTTAAGTAGGAGATTAACCGCTCATTTAAAAAGACAACTGCTACTCGCTCTTTCAATCGAGGTCTTCGTCTCAGATGGCTAGTTCGAAAAGTTGGCTGGCTAGTTCGAAAACAAAGTGAAAATGATTCCAAAAATCGATCAAAAATTCATCTTTTTTTCTTCCAAATGCATAAACTTTTCTAAAGCATAAAAAAGCCTCTGATTTCCACGCCTTGATTTTTAGATTGAAGACTTCCGCGCCTAATTTTTTGAGATTAAACCCTCAATATCATAATTAGAAGTATTTTTCAAGAATAGTGACGAAAATTCTAAACAAAAAACACGGTAAGAAATTTAATAGAAATCCATATCAGCTTTGCAACTAAAAATAATCGGGTAAAAAGACATAACATAGGTTAAATCTAATCACCGTATTAGTTTTAATGAACTACCAACTTCGGAATCAACAGGTTAGTTTTTGCGAAAAAAAAATCACTATCCAAAAAACGGGAAAACTTTTTTGGGCATTTTTTTTTTCAAAAGGCAAGGCATAGTCATTGGTGCACTTAAAAATCGTATAACTGACTTTTTTTCGGTTAAACATTTAATCTCCGAATTGGCAGGGTAGTTATTAAGAAAACTCGAAAAAATTTGAAAAATAACAAAAATGTCAAAAAATGGGTTTGTTAGAGACCATAACTTTTTTCGATCAAATTTAGGGAATAGCCGCTTGAGAAAAAGGAGGTCTTCATAACTTGTTTCTTTGCTCGACACCTTCTCAGATTTAAGCATTTAATATTTCAGAAAATGAAAAATTTCAAAACAATTAGGCCCACCCCCCACTGAAACTTTCGAAGGCCGTAGAACGTGAGATGAAATCAAAAGAGACTAGCAAAACATGCAGGCACAAAGAAAAGCCGCAGGTGTTTCTATTGGTACCTTGTTTTGAAAATCAGTAGAGCAGTTTTTAAGCAAAAATGAAATTACAGCGAAAACTGCAACAATTTAAAAAGTGTCGCAAAAACAAAAAACAACTATAATGATCTACCAACTTCGGAATCAACATGTTAGTTTTTGCAAAAAAAAAAGAATAAGTTTCCAAAAAACGGGAAAAACTTTCTTAGGCCATGTTTTTTTTTCAAAACGCTGGGCATAGTCATTGGTGTACTTAAAAATAGTATAACTGACTTTATTTCTTTCGGTTAAACATTTAATCTGCGAACTGGCAAGGTAGTTATTGAGAAAACTAAACAAAAAACTAACACATATGTCAAAAAATTGGGTTTGTTTGAGACCATAACTTTTTTCTATCAAATTTAGGGAATAGCCACTTGAGAAAGGGAGATCTTCATAATTTTTTCTTTTGCTCGACACCTTCTCAGATTTAAGCATTTAATATTTCAGAAAATGAAAAATTTCAAAACAGTTAGGCCCACCCCCACTGAAACTTTCGAAGGCCGTAGAACGTGAGGTGAAATCAAAAGAGACTAGGAGAACATGCAGGCACAAAGAAAAGCCGCAAGTGTTTCTATTGCTACTTTTTTTTAAAAAAAAATCAGTACAGTAGTTTTTAAGCAAAAATGAAATTACAGCGAAAAGTGCTAGAATTTACATAGCGTCGCAAAAACAAAAAATTCCATAAATTTTTTATAATTTATGTTTTTTTCAAACAAAACTTAACACTCTCCAAAAATAAAGCAGCAACATATGCCATAAAATTGATCATGCTTGAATAAGCTTAAAAATGATTAAATTGTAATATACAGAAATGATTAAAAAGAAATATACCAAGAGTGCCACTAAATGAGCACTTTTAAGTGCGACTTAGGTCAGAAAAAAATCTTTGTAATAACACACTACGCCTCGCTTGTCTAATTAACAAACTCTTATGATTGATGAACCCATATTGAAAAAAAAAAATGCGGCAAAATTTAAGCTGGGAAATCTCAAAAAGTGGCTATTTCTGAAGCTAGAAGCGAAACGCCACTTTCTCACCTTTTCCACCTTTTTAGTGATCAAATCTAACTTCACTTCAACTGATTTCACAAGGGCATCCTAATTTTCAATTCAAAGAAAAAATTATATGACCATAAAGTTCGTTGAATTTCGTAAATTTATCATTAACATTTTTTTCATAAAATCAACCAAATTGTCAACACTTACGATGCAAACCACAAATTGCGCTACAAACTATTGAATGAAAAAATCAAAAAAATATTCTAAAAAACTATGCACTTTCAGAAAAAACAACTAGAAAAAAAATAACTTTACAAAAATTGAAAAATTACAGCTACAAAGACTTTTTATTTCTATCGGATGAAGTTCATAAACAGCCCTTAAAAATGGATATCAATTACCAAGCGGCAACAAAGCGACAAAATTGTCGGTTGAAACCCGTAAAGTCGAGAAAACCAAACTGTTGTCATAAAAAATTTCATACAATTTAGTACGACCCATCCAAACTGAAACACATAATCCCAAACGGATATACTTTGCCCTCGAATTCCGCAAAATAAAATTGACCAAGTCGATATAACATAAACTGAAATTGTTTGAAAACTTTCTAGAAAATTTGAAAAAAAAGAAAAAATTCAGACATTGTAAATTTACAAAGTTGAAGTTTCAGTTATAGTGAAACCTGTTGCAATTGGAACAAAACCCATGCTCTAAAAAGTAAACCAATAGAAACCTACCAGATAAAAAAGCGTTTCAAAAAACGGAAAGTGAACCGACAGAAACTAAGTCGAAAACCACGAACCTGAAAAAATAGCTATTTGATTTTTTTAAAAGATAATTACAACCTGGAACGGGCTTGAACTAATTATTACAGAAGTAATTACTGAGTTCCTACTTAGTACTTTTGAATTTTCAAGAAATTGAGCATGTCAGAAGAGATCCTTTAGAAGTGGAGATCTTGTGCCTATAATTATTTACGGGGAAAACAATTCTAGTTACCGATTGCAATACCCTGGTTTATCGCAAGGGTAAAAATTGGATCAAAGGTTAAAAATTTTATTCCGTAGGGAAATCTGAAAATTTTTATCCATTATCAAACTAGAAGTCGATCACGTTTTTCTTGATCTTTACCTTTTTGCTGTTCGATAGTGGAGTTCGAAATTAACAAACGAAACGAGTTAAATTTAAAAAATAAAAAGTCAAATCGCAAAAAAAACTTTAGGGTGAACAATTTTTTCCTAGAAAAAAAAACAAAAGAAAAATTCACCAAGACCTACATCAGAAAATGCAAGACGTCCGTGATTCATCAACAGCGATGATTTTTAGGTAGTACCGCCCAAAAACTGCTCCGTTGAAAATAACAGACGGGTCTTCAGTCGAAAAACTACCACTATAACAACATTCAAATCGATAACTAAGCCGACAACACTTAGTTGGATGACTGTTGGGTCAAAAAAAATTCTAGAAACCTGAGCATAAAATAATTTGAAAATGGAAGCTCCCTCGGCCTTTCTTTTGACGCATTAGGAGGCTACAATAGATTAAATTTTTTAAGCCATACGAAACTTTAAATGGACTTTTTCGGAGCAAATTAAACGCCCGAAACAGTCATATAATATTAATTAACTTTTTTCAACATGCAGTAATAAAATCAAAGTTTATGCAGGGTTTTTTGGGATGATCAGGATAAGATCTGATCGAAAAATAGTATTTCCGATCAAGTTCATCAATCGTCCACATCAAATTAGAGGTCAAATTCTCGCGGACAAAACAAACTTGATTTCCCAAAATGAAAAGCTTCAGAGAATGGTGGCTCCTGAAACAACTTCGCGCCTGATCTGAACAAGCCCAGTTGTTAATCTCCTCATGATTGTACGAAAATGTAGGCGAAAGAGAGTGCTGTTCATAAGCAAACCGAATGCTCAAAACTTCCAAGTCAATTTGACTGATAAGTAAGTCTAGGATGCTGTTTAACGCATCGTCTTTCACAATATACGGTTCAACTAAAAGTTTCTGAGGTAAACTAAATAACAAATTCAATATTTTCAATCTCAAATTAGAGGATGATAATAACTGAGGCAATACAAATAACATATCTTCGGGTTTGGAAACTAACAACAGACTGAGATTCTCCAAAGTATTAGGCATCATAGATTTTCCTATAAACTCAGGACAAGTATGCGCTGTTTTGCAGCAAGAAGGCAATAGTGGTAGATTTTCTTCATGAGGAGATATTTCGGGAAACGGGAATTTAACAGCTTCTGCATTTGGAAAATGAAACCTAATGAAATGACGGGGAATTTTATCAGTGCACTTATTCATTGTGCTAATTTCCAGGTACTGTACACTTGGAAACCAAGAAAACTTAGCATCCGTTGGAATCAAAAGTGACAGAGCATTAAAATCAATACAAAGTTCCCTTACGTTATGTAATTGCTTAAACCGATGCGCAATTATAGTTGAACCACCTCTCAGTGCTAAACGTTCCAAGTTGTTAAATTGCCATAATGCAAAATTTTCTGATATATCATCACTGACGTACATATCCACAACCTGGACGTTGTTGCGAAATTCAAAATCGCCAAACTGTTTTCTGGAAGAAAAGTGCCTTAAAATGATTTTTGTATCATTGCTGCAAATCAAAGGGCATATTGCAGAATGAGAGTTCACCATGAGAGAAGGAAAATGTACGACTTTCATTTTTTCTTTTAACAATGTTTTCCGTTTCTGGAGAACTCCAACGAGTAGCCTGAGAACACCGTACTTTTGCTGAAAAACAAAAAGCGATGATAGAAATTTAAAACATCTTTGAACTGACGTTTCAGTTTTGAGTTAAATACTCACTGATATGTGAGAATCAGGCCAGGCATCGATAACAACCAAGTTCTCTAATCTCCATTTCACAGTTGCAGCCAGGTAACCCAAAAAATTGTCCAGTTTCTCGCAATCGAACGTGCTGAATTTTACACGCAGTTTCAATAACAAGCAAAGATTATTTATAGTGCTAAACATGGCACTGCATGTAGCTCTCAGTGATAAAACATTTCGAAGAGAGCCAGAATCAATTAACAGCTGACAAATGCACTGAATGATATGTGATGGTAACAGACACAGGCCAGATTCACTCATTTTGAGAAAAAGATAACAAAACTATTTAAGTTCTGAAAATTACAACAAGAGCATACAAGCTGCAATCAATTTGAAAGAGATTCAGATTAGAATTTGAGAATCTCAATCAACTTAAGGCTACATTCAAGGTTCCAAATTGAAACAATTTTCCTAAATAAATTGAAAGTAAACTTTCGTCTTTTTTTTTCATTTTAAAAACCAGAATGTCAGAAAATATCATTTTAACAGAAGTACTACACTCGATTTTCATCATTTCACCCGGTCAAAACCCATTACACCGAAGTTGAAAGAAACTCAAAAAAAGTAATATTAAAAAGTTAGGTTTCAGAAAAAATTAATGCTAGGGGGAGCAGTTTGTGATCCCTATTATTTGTTTCTATTCTGTTACATTGATTACCTTTTTTGCTGTTCTGGACATCTTATTTTGTGGAGACTGTCAATTACATCATATAATCGACAACTCAGATTAGTTCTTTCATTTTTTCTCTCCCTTCTTCCCTTCTTTTTTCTCTCTTTCCTTGATTTATATTGAATACTTTTGGAGCAAGTTCACTTTACCTTTCTGTAAACACTCTAGAAAAATCGCCAACGAAATATTTAACATTCAATCTTTTCCAAACTTAAAACCGAAAAAAAACGTTTTCAATTACTTATTATCAGCTCCTCAGAAAGATTATTTTGTGGCACGACCTCATAAAGAATTCCATTACAGCACATCCTTCCAACAACTTCAAACCCCTGAAGACTCACGAACTAATCGGCAACCTTAAGAAGTTACCAAACCTCTACGCAATTGTTTACTGCAAGAGAGATGAAGCGACCTACATCTTCGAAGATTTGAGAATATTTGACGTTCCAGTTACTAACCTCACTAAAATTAATGTGACATTCGACCAGAATGGCCAAAATGCAATCTCTGCAGAATTCGGAATTTTAGCAGTAAGCCTTCCGGATTGGTGGTTTTTAAGAACTAAGGGCGCTATTGGAACGTTTAGCCAAACGGTGAGGGCTAGAATATTCTAGTATTTTAAAATTTCAAAAATTCGAATGATGACGTCACATTTCTGAGAAATGCTGAAACGGCCATTTTAACAAAAAACGAGAGAAGAAACACAACAACATTAGTTGCGCTGACGAGAACGACTTTATCGAAATTGAAGAAATCGAAATTGAAGAAAACGACAAGGAATAGCAGAGGACGTTCCGAGTTGCAACTATTGTGCTGCTACAATAGTTGCAAGGCCGTTGCGAACAACGGTGAAGGGTAAGAAATCAGCCTTCCGGATCGGGAAGAAATCGAGATCAACGGGCTTGATTCACCGGATTCAAGAATCCGGAAGGGTTTCGGGACTGAAACTTTTAGCCTATTATATGAACTTTTAGCATCCTGTCATGTCCTGACTTGAATTTAATTGATATTTGGATTAGTTTTGACAAGGATGAGGTGCTAGGAGTTGGGGGAAAGGGTTGATCCATCTTCGATGGAGATGATGATTTTTATCTACTGAACAAAAACAATAGTAATATAATAAGTAGTAGCCCTGTTTTTAGGAGTGACCTCGTGGTCTGGGGATACTGAGACCCAGCCATGAGCTCACTATTTGCATGTAATTAAGTTAATTTGAGCGTTCTGGTCGAAGCCGGAGAACAGTAGCGTTTTTGTCGACCCGATGTTAGAAAGACCACCGAAAAGTACTGGCTTGGTAGAGACGGTGAAAAGCATGCAAAGCTCTGTTTAGACGCTAGCCAGTCGTCTTAAGACTTAGTTTTGTTATCCGTCGATATGTATCTTCCGGGCGAATGTTACATACATGTTTTTATGGCGCTCCTGGGTGTTATTCTTTCATAACATCATGACCGGCGGAACCGTTAACGAGCACTCCGCGCCGAGCGGATGCTCACATTAACGCCCTTAATAGGCCTAAACCGCCGGGGCGGAAGGGTAGTTCGGAACGCGGAGGCCCTCCGGATTGCCGTGAATAGTTTTTTAACCTAGTTAAGACCGAAAATTCACGAACCAGGAAGGGTGGGGGGATCGGCCGTCCCCTCGTCCCCTGAGTGGTTTGTGACCAAAAACACTTAAAGATATAAGTAAAACCAAACAAAAAGTAGTATAGTACCCAAGAAAAACAAAAAACATAAAAAATAACCGAAAAAACCAAAAACAGTAAAAAAGTAAAAAATCAGTAGAAATCATCCCCCCAGACAAGATGTGATCCGACCCCCCCGTTTGTTGTTGATAGATATATTGTTGTTACAGGCATTTATATCAGTCAGGATCGTTACGATCAATTTTGTGGCCCGTTTGTGAGGCTTGTACTGTAGGGTTATTTGAGCATTTAAGCACGTTAATGATAAATTGCGCTCAATCCCGAAGGGTTAGCTGATTTGCGCTCAATTCGGAAGGGTCTTGGGTGAAGACCGATCCGGCAAGCAGTACAAGGAGCAACAAGAAGGGGCTCAACGACAACAACAATCGACTGTTGGGTATCGTTAACGAGTTTTGTAGCCCTTTTGGTACAAAAAGTAAGATAGTAATCTGTGGGGGGCTCGACAGTGCTGCACTGTAGTGACCCTTCACCGAACTGCGAATATCCGAGTTAAGCACCTTAATTCGGATAATAAACAAACCCGGAGGGGTATAGTATTACTAATATTATTACTTATATAGCCTATATTAATAGTCTTATATCGTTTTTCAGTGAAAAACAACGAAAACAGACCGGTTTTTAGGGTCAAAATAGCGATATTTTGATCCCCCCACAAGTCGCGATTTTTGAGATATCGATATTTTTTGAAACGGAAAAAAGCGCTAAGTTAGTGTGTTACATCGTAACTGCACTACTGTAATAAGTAGAACCGGTTAACTTTAGTTCGGAAGTGGTTGGAACTAGTTTGGTACCAAAAACCAAATTTTCCCATTTTTTGATAGTAAGAAACACTATAAAATCAGAAAATTTTTTAAAATCTTTGAGTTAGGACAGTAAAAATAGTTGTTCGGACAACGTCCACTAGTGAATCTACGAGTTTTAAAACCCGCTACCCGAAAGCCTTCCGGGTTGCAGAGAAATCGAACATAACGTGTTTGATTTGGTGGATTCATCAATCCGGAGGGGTCCAGGTAGCATAGTTTTTCGCAAATTTTTTCTACAAAAGCGTTTTAGATCGGGTCTTTTGCATTGAACTAGAAGAGTATAGGCCTTCTGAGCTCAGATCAATAATTTTTAGGTCGAAAGGACCAGATTTGCGGAAAAAGTTAGGCGGAACCTATAAGTGAGAAAATTTTTGAGTTTGGAAAAAAGACGTTTTGATTAATAACTTTGGAACTACAGAGCATATCGAGTTGATCTTGGTACCAATAGATCAGAGATTAGCTGAGCTTACTGACAGGATTGGGAAATTTCCCGGAAAAACGAGCGAGAAAATTTTTTGAGATTGTTTTTAGCAAAATTACACAAATCCGGAGGGGTACACCCTTCACGTTTTATAAATTTTTCTGAAAAACCCTTAAACCCCTACCAAAAGTTGATAGCGATTGAACTAAGTATTTTAGGACAGTTCTAGACAAAAAGGAAGGGGCTGAAGGCACAAGACAACCATAATAGAGTCGAAATTAGGCAAGTGATAAGACCCTTCACCGTTAGTGTGAATTGTCAAATAAGTGCCTTAACTTCAATCCGGAGGGGTCTAGGAAAGTACCCTATACCCTTCCCAGTTAATTCAAACAGCATAAAAGCAACGCAGAACGTATCCGGAGGGGTATAAGCTGAAATTAAGAAAACTACGAAAAGCTACTTTGACAGAGCTAAGGGCTCCGAATCCGGAGGGGTCTTATAGTTGCTAATTCAGAGGGGTCCAAATCCGCAGGGGTATTATAGTAACCAACTCAGAGGGGTCCAAAGCCGGAGGGGTCTAGATTCTATCAATCCGGAAGGGTCCTATTTGTGCCAATCCGGAGGGGTATTGTTTTATTAAGGACTTAGGTAGACGAAAGAAAGACTAAAAAGTGAGAGGTATTAGGTTATTAGCACACAGGCTAGGTATCAGTGACTGCACTGGTAACTTGCCTTTCAATAAGAACCAGACTAATACAAAACAGGTCCGAACTCGGATATTCGCGACACTAAGTCTAAATTAAAAAGAGCGTGATTCATTGGTGTGGATTGAAACATAATACGTTTTTGGGAAAAGTGACTGCCCTGAGGATTTTAGTAGGTCTAGCTCGGGCAGTCCGAAGGCAGATAGGTAACACAGTACTCGGTGGGTGCAATAGACGCCCACTTGAGAAAATTACTGCCTTCAAAGTTTTGTCTGTTTGGTGCAGCACCGAGCAGGGAAAACTTTTTCTTTAAAAGACAGGTTCGACTATTGTACTGCGACCGACTAAGAGTACAAGACACATACGTTTTTTTATATAATACATTCATATTGTGTCAATATATATTATTTGTTTTTGATTTTAAATCAACATAAACTGTGCTTGATCGGGTAGTGAATACACTATCTTTTAAATTGACTGATAACATCATATTGTGCTAGTTTTCAAATCTTACCACCGATATTCGGTTAGTGTGAATAAATTTTATACAAACTGTACTCTGACAACATACAGGGATTCGTCGTCACTATTTAATAGAATCTGGTGAAATTTATTGTGTTGCGTCATTATTATTGTTAATAAAACTATAAGGAATTGAGTTAAGTATAGGCATTAATCGAGTTAAGTATAGGCATTAAAAAGTGACAAATAGAGAATGAGTCTAGACAAGTCAAGGATACCAAAACGAGGTAATAGCTCTAGGAAATTCATACCTGAAAAGCAAAGAAAAACGATGACCGATCCTTTTGTGGATTGGATCAAGCGATCCCGGTCCGATAAAGAGGAGACGGTTTCAGGCAGAATGGTTGAAACGAGAAGTCAGAAGACCTCAGAAGAGCGAAGAGAACTGTTAGAAGTGGAGGTCAATACGGACCATACCATGAACGACAACCAGGGAGTAAATGGACTGGAAGGGAGAGGCAGAAGGCTGGCGAGTGAATCTACTCCGGTAGAACAAGGCCACGATTTTGCCACTTCCACCGGGACATTGGATCGGGAAGAGATGTCGGAACTGTCCGACATCTCAACTGAAGTAGCGGCAACTAGAAGATCTCCGACAGACAACACTATGATGGCAAGCGGAACTGGGAAGCAAACAACGTCGTCATCGTTCTCAGAAAGAATGAAGAACACCTTAGGAAACTTCTTTCCATTCAGCATGGGAGGAGGAGCAGGAAACGATGGTGAGTCCCAGGAGGATGAGGAAGATGAAGAAGAGCAAGGGGACTTTGGATCTCAAGTCAGCCTCAATAGTTCGATCCAGGAGAGTGAGGCACACGTCGGAAGAGAGACTGGAACCATGGACAAATTTGGTGTAGTGACAACGATAAGCAAGGAGGCAAACACACCGGGCCAGTCAAAGGACTTCGCGACTAGGACAAGTTCGGAGCCACAACCTGAAGAGAGTAGATTCAGAGGGCTAGGCAATGCGTTAATGGATCCAGAAATAAATAATGAAAAGACGTTGAAGCAGACAGTCAAGGCCCGGATCTCGACAAGCACGAAGTTACCTGGGACCGACAGGGTTACACCGCCACTAGTGACGCCACTCGTGGATACCGGGGCAGCACTAGAGGAAGCCTTAAACAACATAGTGGGCAGTTTAGGAGAAAAAAATGAACAGATGTCGATAAGGATGAGTGAACTAGAAAGAGCAGTTCACATTGAAAGAGAAGGTCTGCGGGAAGAAATAAACCGCAACAGACAAGAAGTTGGCAGGAGCGAAAAACGCTTGAAAGAAAGAACGGACGAACATATGACGAGGAACTTGTCGCGAATGACAAGAGAGGCGGAACAGAGGGAGTTACGCTTAAGAGCCGACATGGAGAAATTAAGAATTCAGCAAGAGCAGTCTCTTGGGTCTCTTGACACAAAGATAGACGCGATGATGGAGAGGCGAACTCAGGCTATCATGGATAGGTTGGACGGGCTACTAAGCAGCAAGAGTGGACCAAAAGAAGGAGAGCCGAACTCGGGAGGTCCCAGCAGGGAACCGAGGGTGAACTTCAATGAACATCAAAGGAGGAAGACGTATGGATCCACTAGAGGCAGGGGCAGTTCATCAGGCTATGCCACAAGGGGTAATACAGCATGGGGCCCGAACAGTAGAGCAAATTCAACTGGGAACAGACAGACCTCTAACGAACGACCAACGCAAGGCACACATGCGACTGGGAGAAGTGATTTCGGCAACAGGGGGCATGCAAGCCCGAAGAGGAGTCATGTGGGTCAAGAGGGAAACACTCACGGCGATTCGGATTGCAGGGATGCACCTCATACAGAGCCTTCGACGAGGTGTGAGGACACTCAAGCAGGACACTCAAGGGATGCTACGGCAATGGCCACAGCATTTGAACCCCTAAACAGGTCTTTGGAGACATTCCTGACAAGGTTATCAAGAAACAATGAACGCAGTGAGAAGTCCAGAAGGGTCTTTAAGAAACCAAGATGCTACAAAGACGAATCTGATGGCTGTATTGATACCTGGATAGAGGTAATGAAGCTGCATTTCGAGGAAGAGGACTTGTCGGAGAGACAGGAATGCAGTGCGCTCACCAGCAACTTGGAAGGGACAGCCCTGAACTGTGTCATGGCCAAGAAACAGTATCAACGTGACACTGCTGAAAAAATCTTCGAAATCTTGTTAAACCGTTTCGGATCAGGGGTGCAGGGGCACCAGGCGATGATGCGCTTCGAGAAACGGAGGCAACGAGAAGATGAAACAATAGACAAGTTTCTCGATGATTTGGAAATGCTGAGAAGACGCAGCCAACCGGATGAGTCAAACCGAAGGATGAACCTGGCCGTAGCCTCAAAATTCATCGATGGTGTGAAAAATGATGAACTTCGTACGATGCTAGCAACGCATTACACACCACTATCAACTAATGCGCCGACACCGGAGGAGTTGAGGCTCAAATCAAAAGAGTATCTTTTGTTGAAACCTCCTTCGAGATCTGGATATTACAAGAACAATTATGGAAATTTTAACAACGGACCAGCAAACCAAGGGAACAATTGGTACAAACCGAGGGATGATATGGACAAGAGACGTTCTTGTGCTAATTGCAGTTCAACAGACCATCATGTGTCAGCATGCCCAGCTTACAAACAAGGCATGAAAGCAATAGGCTTTAGCCTCGAGGACGAAGATGCGTCAGAGTTGGATCATGAGGATTTCATGAGAGGAGTAATTGCGAAATTTGGCCCGAGGTGTTTCTTTTGTAACTTGGAAGGTCATTTTAAATCAGATTGTCCGCAATTCTGGGATGCAGTGGCAGACATCAAGCATCCAAGACATGAAGAAGCTTTGTCAGGAGTGAAAGCCAGCAAGGCTCGACTTTTGAGTGAAGCGGAGGCACGCAGAAAGGATAAACCTCAAGAGCTGGTAGCAAAGAAGATGCAAGCGGTAACAGAAGAAGCACGTGAACCGGAACCAGCAACTGCGGCCGATGACTTCAAAATCGATTATAGGGCAGCTGCGAGGGATGCTATAAATAGAGTACAACAGGAACTAGTGACGAAAGAGATTGAACAAAAGGTGAAACTCGAGCTGGAGAATGAAAAATTACAGGAGCAATTGAACGCCTTCGAAGCAACGGAAGTTGAAGAGGCAAAAGCACCAAGCAGCTTGAGTATGAAACTTAATGTTATCTCTGGTCAGAGGTTCGGTATGGCACCGCAAGGAAGTAAAATACAGTCGATAATCTCGGTGGCAGGGCATCAGGTAATCAGAAATCTGAGTGAGCCGTCTGAGATCACTTCGATGCATTTGGACACATATGCAGACTATCTGAGGCAGATGGAGCCACGCACCGAGTCGAGGGCTGTGAGGGCACTACTAACGACGGGTGACCCTCGCACGAAGAAACTTCATGGACGCTACCTAGAAGTCTATGGGCCGTATCAAGTGATGCTGAACGTGGATGGGATCAGTATCTACACCAGGACTTATGTAACAACGGATGATGACCAAATAGGGCAGATCTATTTGGGAGAAGAGGAACTCAAGGTCCGCAGGATAGGCCATGACGCCATGATGGAACAAGACGCAGTACACATTGGATATGAAGCAGATGTGACAGCACATCTGCTCGACACCAACGGAACAAAAATCGGAGTCACAGGGCTTCTGGACACAGGAGCGGTAGTGAGTGTGATGCCGATAAAAACTTGGGAAAGAATGGGCTTCACGCGGGAAGATCTAATTCCAACGAATCTCCGACTGGCCGCAGCCAATCGAGGAGCCATCTACGTAGCCGGAAGAACACCGATAACGGTCCTTCACATGGGAGGACGAGATCTTTGGATGAGCTTCCTGGTGGTAGAGAATCTGGACGATGCCGACCAATTCATCTTGGGCAGAGATTTTGTCAGGAATTTTGACGTGATGATTGATTTGAACAACGGTCTGATACGGATTAGAAACCCGGACCGAAAGTATGTTAAGAGACCAATTAATAGGATAATAACAGACGAAAATAAGGTAGCAGTTTTTTTGGATAGAAAAGTAAAATTAAAACCAGGACAAGCTGTAGTAGCAATTTTTAGAATGAGAAATTTAAATTCGTTGAGTGATAGTAAACAGGTTTGCTTGGTACCAAATCCAAATAGTCAGAGTTCGGTGATTTTAGGCCGGAGCTTCTCGGTAACGCGAAACGGACTGTGTGTCAGTGTGTTGTTGAACACACTGGACACCACGGTTTCAATCCAGCGTGGAAAGAAGCTTGGCTACGCTTTGCCGATGAGGACCGACTATGAGGAGACACAAAACTTGAAGAAATATAGTGTGAAAGACTGTCCTTATCATGCAAATAAAGATAAAATTTTAAAGAGAATTAATGAATTAAAATCTATTCATAAATTGTTTTCAATGAAATCCGAAACGGACGACGGCTTATCAAGCTGCTCGAATTTTCCAGAACGCCCCTCGTCATATGAACTAGACTCTGACAAACCGGTTTTGCCAGAAATAGAACATTTAAAAGGGAAAATATGTGAGGGAGATTTTGAAAAATTGCGGGACCTCCTAAATCGGAACGCCGAGGTATTTTCAAAACATAAGGCGGACATCGGTTGCTGTAACTTCGTCGAACACGAAATCGAACTAGAAGAGGGCGCCGTTCCCCATAGGGAAGGCGCAAGGCGAATGACGCCACATAAAATGGAAGCGTGCCGAGCGGAAATAGAAATGTTGCTTGAATACGACATGATAGAGCCCTCGAAATCGCCATGGGCTTGCGGAGTAGTAATGGCGAAAAAGAAAGGGGGGCAGATTAGATTTTGTTGCGACTTTCGTTACTTGAACGCGGTAACAATAAAAGATGCGTACCCGATACCGCGAATAGACGAGAGCCTATCTAAACTTGGTGATGCCAAGTTCTTCACCACATTGGACTTAGGTTCTGCCTTCTGGCAGGTTCCTTTGCGGAAAAAGGATAGGGAAAAAACCGGTTTCGCGTGCGAATTGGGGTTGTACCAGTGGAAGAGGATGCCCTTCGGCTTGTGCAATGCAACAGCAACCTTTCAAAGGCTGATGGCTCAGGCTTTGACAGGAGTGACCAAAAAGTACGGGAATCTCTTGATGTGCTACGTGGATGACGTAGTCATAGCGACACCGACACTGGAGGATCACATTGACCGGCTCGATGAGGTCTTCGGATGTATGAAAAGAGCAGGCTTGAAATGCAAACCATCGAAATGTGAAATCCTTAGGGATTCGATCAAGTACCTGGGAAGAATGGTGGACAGGCATGGTGTGAGGCCAGATCCGGAAGCAGTAGAGGCTGTGCTGACATGGAAGGCTCCGAGGACGGACACACAGCTAATGAGCTTCCTGGGGTTTGCCAATTATTACCGTGAATTCATCAAAGGATATGCGGACAAGGTGTACCCGATGCAGAAGCTAATGCGCAACAAAGGGAAAAAGTTCGAATGGAACGATGAGGCACAGGTTGCATTCGAGAACATAAAGCGGGAACTGTGCGAAGCGCCAGTGCTGGGCATGCCTACAGAAGAGGGCATGTATGTTCTCGACACAGACGCATCGGTGGTGGCCATCTCAAGAATCTTGCATCAAGAGCAAGAATGGAACGGAAGAACAGTTCTCCGTCCCATTGCATACGGCAGCAAGGTCTTGAGTGACACAGAGATGAAATATGGCGCACCGAAAGCAGAAATGTTTGCAGTAGTCACCTTCGTGGAAAAGTACCGTGCATACTTGGGGAGCGCTCCCTTCAAGTTACGCGTGGACAACAGAGCGTTATCCTGGTTGAAGACCTACTCGATGGATCAGAGTTATATTGGTAGATGGATAGTAAGATTGGATGGCTACCATATGATAATCGAACATAGGATGCGTGATAAACACCAGAATGCTGACAGCCTCAGCAAGAAAACTGAGTTCTATGAAAGATTGGAGCAGAAGCAGGCCAATCAGGCGGAAATAAAGGAGGGATTCTCGTTTCTGGACAAAGAAACTTATGAAGCGCTTCCCTTAACGAGATGGTTGGATAAATCAAGACATCCAATTCCAGGGCACCCTGAGTTACCTGTAGGGAAAGCAGCCGAGATAAAGATCCTGTCCAAGGAGGATCCGGTCCCCTTGGATTTGTTGCTGCGTTCGAACCTGGTCCAGCAAGAACTCTCTCGCATGAATATAAACAGCGTCTCATTATTGGATAAAACGGTGCAAGTCACACCTCAAGTGATGCGGATGCTGGGTGGATTGTTAGAAAGAGAAGTGACCAGAGATGACCCCGAGTGGACAGCAGCAGTGGCATCGCTAACAGTCATTGAGAAGGTGAAGATCATGCCGTCCAGACGACAGCACGAAGAGAACGAAAGGGATTGTAGGACAATAGTTCAGCAACTAGTATCCTCAATACCCCAGGAGATTTTAACAAGTACTTCTTACGGACAGAAAGAACAGGGGAGCAGCAAGCGAAAGAAAACCGTCACCTTTGTAGACCGGGATAAAGAGGGTGGAGTTGTAGAACAAAATCTGCCGCAAGACTATTTGTCCGGGGAGAAGGATGAGGAGAAAAACCAGCAATCACAAGATCAACACCCGGGACAAGGAAATTTGTCCGGGGAGTCTGAGATAAACGAGGAAATTCCTGACGAGAGACAGGACCCAGAGAACAAGGTTTTGTCCGGGGAGTTCAGGTGGATGCGAAGAAAGCACAGACATGATCTGGAGGAGCGTGCAGTCTCCAGCACAACCTCTTCGACGGAGGATGCTTCCCGAAACTCAGGAATGGACACCTATTCAGACAGGAACTCGAGTTCGGGATCCGAACTGTCAGAACTGGCGATACACACGCTACTAGTGGAAACTCGGGCGAGAGACCTGGACAGAGAGGTGTACCAGGATCCTGACAGTGATCGCTACCTAATACCAAGCGAAAGAGTCTTTGATAACGCAGCGGATGACTTAGAAACGATAGCGGTATCGAAACGTTCGATAAGCCTGTTGCCGCAGAAAGAGGTAGTCAGGACTGATCTTCAGCCGTTTCAGCAAGAAACACAACCGTTGGCGAAGATTTGGTGCGTTAAGATGGAAGAAGACACACATCAGCCCAACGAGCTGAATAGTCAGATGAGAGTCATGAAGACGTACTTGAAGGCGAGATACAGACTCTCGGACCTTCTAAGGGCGCAGAGAAATGATCGCATGACAAGCAACCTAAAAAGGTGGATAGAAAACGGTGCACCTGACAAATGTGACCTAGAAGAAGATAGCTATAGGATCCTGAGACAATACTTCATGCAGAAGGAGGGGAGATTATATCTGAACAAGGACGGGATCGTGGCTTGCAGGAGAAGAGAAGAAGACAAGGTCTTATACAAATATAACGCGATAGTGTTGCCGCAACTCTATCAGACAGAACTATTATTCAGGTCGCATGATCAGATGGGCCATCAAGGGATCGACAAAGTGTATTGGAGGATCCTGAAGCGCTTTGAGTGGCCTGGAATGAAAAAGGCATGTGAGAAATGGGTAACAGCGTGCCTTTCATGCCAACAGGTCAAGGATCCAAGGAAATTACGATTTCCTTTACAATCCATTGAGTCGTCTGAATTCAACGAGGTGGTGCAGATAGATCACCAGAAGATATGCATGACAGACAGCGGTTATAACCAAGTCTTGGTCATGATAGATCACTTCACGAAGTATGCAGAGGCCGTGCCCTGCATAACTGCCTCGGCGGAAGAGACATGCGACCACCTGATCAACACGTGGATAGCAAGACATGGTTGTCCAATGACGTTTCAATCGGATAATGGAACAGCTTTCGTAGGAGAGCTTACGAAAGAGCTCATGAGACGCTCACAGGTCGCTCAGGCTCACTCCACGACATACCACCCTCAAACGAATGGCTTAGTGGAAAGACAGAATAGGACGTTAGTGTCGATGCTGAGGGTATATTGTTCCAGGTACATGACCGATTGGGACAGATACCTTCCACAGGTGATGGGAGCTTATAATAGCACGCAACACTCCACCACTGGGGTCAGTCCACACATGATGCTGACGGGGCACGAGAAGTCTTTACCCTTGACATTCTTCTACCCAGAGTATGAGGGGAAGAAAACAGGTTTACGTAAGGGATGTGATCAGACGTCAACAGGAGTTGAACGATCTGTGCAGACGAAATACTCAGCAAGCACAGGCAAGGCAGAGGAAAAGATTCGACAAGAAAGCAGCTGGTGCAAAGGCCTACTCGGTGGGAGACTACGTATGGGTATTTCAGAACGTTATACCACCGAAAGGAACAAAGAAGCTTCTAAAAAAGTGGAGGGGTCCCTTCATGATTACGGAGGTGCACCAGGAGGGACGTTTTTATAGACTGAGTACTGGCCGAGCCGCCCACTACGAGAACATCAAGCCACACAATCCATCGACAGAAGACTGGTGTATACCTGCAGACATGGAAGAAGGGGATTATCTAATGATGGACCCTGCTTGTGAGGTCAATGAAAAAGGCACCAGGGAGAAGAACGATGGAAACGAAGTCGTAGAGGAAGGCACGGATACACCATTGGACCTGGATCCAAACGAACAGATCGAAGCGGACGATGAAACCTTGCCCTACGCAGAGGAAGATTGGCAGGATTCCGAACAGACAGAGGTTCCCAAGAACATGGAACCAGATCTTCCGTTCACGATGCAGACTCGTCAGAAAGACGGGACGAGACCAAGAAAGAAATACAATCCTTACGGTGACGACTTTGTAGTGGATAGGATAGATCTAAAGAAAATAGTGGAGGAAGTAGTGGGTTTAGAGGAAATAACCGTGTCACAAGACATTGACATAGTCGATGATCACAACGATGAGTGGGTTGACGACTGGTCGAAACCCGAGGTGGAGTTCGACGATGAGCAACAGCAGTCAAATGAACAAGACCTGACGAACCTGCGTGTCTTAGAGTGGCTGAACGAAATGACATCAGACCCTAAAAAGACCAGCGTTACGATTCAAGACGTAGATCGTGAAAGCGCGAAATACAATAAGACCGAACGAGATGATCCTTCCTGGGCTGCCCAGGAAGGACAACTTCTCATTCCAGCTTCTAACCTTGACTTGATATCCGGTATGCGATCGACGGGGACGCCGATGGATATTTTTGTCCGGGGAGTGGGGGTAGGACTTACCCACACTGAAAACCTGATAATAAAAAAATTGAGAATAGCAAGAGAAACAGGAGAGTTAGAAGCAGAAACAGGCGAAGAACCTAAGAAACCTGACATAGGCAGGGTAGTTGAGTCATATTTTAACTTACCAAATGAATATTCAAGTAACATAATACTAACAGACAGTGATTTCATACTCACAAACAGAACATGTGCGATAGCAACCACCGCAGACATGAGTTTTAGGACAGCGTTAGCGGCAGATTTTAAGAGAGAATACAAAAACGTGGAATTCCTTTGGAAGCAAAGACCAGGGATAGGGGGCGTAGCAGCCTTACCTCCGGCGGTGTCGCAGATACCGGGAAAGTACTTATGCTTCTTGGTAACGAGGGCGACGGAGAAGCAGCACGTGGACCCAGAAAACCTAGTCTTGTCTTTGACGAGGCTGAGGGACTTCCCTGTAGAAATAGACGTGAAGGAGCTCTCGCTTCCAGTGTACGATCCAAACAGAGGAAGACTGCATCCTCGGGAATTGTACGCGCTTGTACACGTGATATTCTCTGATACGAACATACAAGTATATCTACACAAGAAATATTACTTAAGTATAGGCTGAGTGATGTGCGAAAGAGTGTTAGGCCAAAGACTAAGTTGCATGTGATATGTGTGTTATGTTATGTTATGTTATGTGTTAGGTTATTAAGATCATGGGTAAGTAGGGGTTAGTGACCATGAACAACTAGATGACGATCTTGGGAATAGATCCAAAGTTTGGACTGTCCAATCTTAGGTCGAATTCCAAAATTTTAGAAACCAATTGATTTTAATAAATTTTAGGATAAATATCTTTTTATCTGAACTGTTTTAATCAAATTTTAACGATATATGTTAAGGTGAAACTGACAAGTGTGACATTCGTGATTTCTTTTCTAGATCCTGATTGATCATTTAAATTACTCACTTGAGTCAAAGAATCGAGTCAAATCAAACTTGAAAAGAATAGAATGCACAACTTCAACCTGGATGAATTGATGGACCTGGCAGAGGCATATGTAGGACCGATGGTAGATGCGATCTATCGTCGGCTGATCGAACGAGACTTCGCTCTGGAGGACCCAGAGGTGGTCATGATGCTGACCGCCCTGATCAACATCTTGGGGCACGACAACCGTGGGGACCGCCCCACGGAAGTCCTGTTGATGGCAGCATATGGAGAAAGAGGAGTACTAGACCGCCCGAACATGAGAGTGATGAGGTGGAGAAACGGGGCTCTCTCAGGGAGTGACCTGGCGAATGAGCCTGGATTGGGAAGTTCTAGGACTTACCAACCAGGTGAGATGCCAATGCCCTCTAAGCCTAAACCTGGGCTGACGAGAATGCATCGGGAGATGAACAGCGAGGCGACCTCGTCTGGTTCACCACTGAGAGCAGCTGTGCCACCAAAAAGGGCGAAAGTAACACAGAAGGTTCAGACGAACCAAACCATACAAGATCTGGACGAGATGAACGATCAGCTGAGAAGTACGAAGAAGGAGTTAGACGATATGACGAAGACCATGCTGGCGATGGAGGAAGACCGGGACATGTGGAGAAAGTTGTTTGAAGACTTCAACAAAAAGCAGGGTCAAGAGATCGAACGCTTAAGGCAGGAATACAAAGAGCGATCGGAACAGGTGGCGTTGACAACGGCCATTGAGAAAGTGATACCTGCAAGGGATATTCCTCGTGGGCAGTCCCCGATGGAGCTCTTGACACCTCGAGAAATGAGTCAAACAACGGAGACACGGCTTCCAGCAGAGACGAACCGAGTAACAATCCCGGATCCTAGTGACACCTTGGGTGATCCCGTCGTAGAACAGACAGTGAGAAAACTGATAGAGACAGCTGGACGATTGGTCGCTAACAAGAATGCACCAGGTTCCGGGGTGACTGCACCCTATGGAACGATTGACGATACGGGCAGAGTACAACTCTCCCAGACCGTGATCAGACAAGGGATAAGTAACGTGACACCACTCATGGGGAGCTCGAGAATCCCAGAAAGGAAAGTACGAAAGATGCCAGCGAAGAAAGTGTCTCGTGTAATAGACGTGCAGAAGAATAATCAATTGAAGTATAATTTCACGGGAGTTCCGGAGACAGATCCGAGGGCCTGCTTCAATCGAGCTACCTGGAGCCCGGCTGTGAACCTGCAGCAACCACCACTCGGGACATCCCACCTGATATTGGGAGACAGTTTAGTCAGAGTGCTGTCGAATTTGAGGACCTCGTGGGTCACCACGGTGATGGCCTTTGGAGGCGCGACAATAGCCCAATTATATCGGATGGTGGAACTGATGAATCCAGGGAAGATTCCCAATGTGATGATCTTAGTTGGGACGAATGATATCTCCAGAGGATCAGACGAGCAGGAAGCACTGTGGGAGTCAATGATGGTGTGTTTGTTTACTACTCTCTGGCAGAAGTTCAGTTGCGCGGTACTGACCGTTTGCACGGTGCCAATGAATACGAGAAGCCTGACAGCATCAGGGAGAAGGCACAACGAGGGAGTCATGAGATGGAACAACATCTTAAGGAACCTAGCAAATCGAAATGCCGGAAGGATGATCCTCATGGACATTGAGCATGAGTTGAGAGCCATGGATCAGGCCAGACTGACCACGGATGGCATCCACTTCGACAGTATCGAAGGACAAGCTTGGTTGAATCGAGTCTTCCAAGAACGATTGGAGGAGCTGGAAGCAGAACTCTTTGACACAGGAGTGCTGAAGGAAGGGGGAACGGTGAGTGATGCGGTAATTACCACCTTTGTGCCTCCTAGCCTGGAAACACGCCTGGGTACGGTCCCAGCCGTCACGAATTACCGGCAACAAAGTTCCAGCGAACCAGGTCGAAGAACAGACGTGCAGGATCGGTTGGGAGAAGCACCGATGAGGAGGACAATTCATCCTAGGAGAAGGATAGGACCTGTCAACCAACCAATCGAAGAAGTAGCAGGCACATCTAGGTCGGACACTAGATCGGAGACGACGAGTATCAGTCGAGAGGAAAGACCGAGCAGAGGCTCATTGTTGTGGTCGAGGCCCATACCGTCTCCTTGGCATATATACAAAGACGAACTAATGAAGCTGGATCTCCAGAGAGTAAGCTTCATCGAAGATGCGAGGAGGATGTTGAATGGAGCGACGCTATCCGTCAGCAGATTATACTCGATAACCGGCGTAGACTGGTTGATAGCCGCTATCATAAATTTCAGCTCCACGACGGCCTTGAGATTTGTCGATTTGGAGGGACTGCCCTCCAACAACACAATGGGACCTGTGAATGCAAGACCTTTGCAAGATGTGAGATTGAACCATGATGAGAGGAATCGTGAAGAAAGACCAGGAAGATTCCTGACGGCGAGAGCGCCGATTGGACAACACGTGAAGATATTTAGGCAGCTGACGACACCACCTGGTCATGTGAAGGAGAGAGTGTACCCAAAACTAGTGAACCAAGATGGTGATGCCCAGAGATATGGCGGATTGGCAGCGATAAAGAAAGATGAGACCATCTTCGCCGCCTATGACAAAGCAGAGATGAGGAAGGCCAAAATCATGGTAGTAGCGAATTCAGAGTTCGTGTACACCTCCAAGTCTTTGTTTTGGCCGGACGTCGTAATGTTGGCCGCGGTTGACCTAGACCTATTGCAATCAGTGTCTTTGGCTATAGGGGTACAAAGGCAGACAGAAATGAACCCAATTACGATGGTGTTTGCTGGCATCAATGACCATCTACACAGTAGAGGTTTTCTGAGCAGGCTCAGAGATCCTGCAACAGCAGAAAACGCAGGATGGCCAGCAATAAAAGACATCCTGGAGTCGATGGGTGAAGTGGTGGATGCGACGAAGGAGGGGTCATTCAATAAAGTGGCGTTGAGAGTAGTATTCGCGTTGTCTCCGGGATATGCACATCTCCCGGATGGACTGAAGTTTGTGTATGCAATGGTAGCCTTACTTTCGGAAGGAAAATATGATGTGATCATATCGGCCCCGAATCGCATGATAGAATTGGAGAACCTGAGGCCACTTAAGGCTGAACTGCCTGCAGTATGGTCAGATATCTCAAACGCGATGAGAGGATTCAAGGACCACGCGCTACACATGTTAGTGTTGGACGAAGTGCTGGGGTTAGAACTTCTGGACCCAGGAAGTGAAGGGACAGGAGGGATTTGAAAGGACAGACAGCATGCTAGAAGGGTTGGGAGCCGGATGGACCGCGTCCTTCTTGGCAAAAGTTTACCCGAAAGTCTCGCACTATTTGATAAAGGAATTCCTCCAAGCAGTAGTGAAAGTATCGATAGTGGAATTAATAGCCTTGTTCGTGACATTCGGAGCTGAGAGTTTCGTGAAAGGACCGGCGATACTGCTTACAGATGGAATACAGAACCTGCGACTAGATGGACTTCTGACATTGATCGCAATAACTCACGGAAACTTGGGAGGACTAATGAAACTAGCACGTTGTCCAGAGCAGATGAAAGAGAGAGTGAGGAGCCTGGATATGAAGAAGTCCACGGACTCGTGGAACAAAATAAGAGACCTGAGACACAATCTGATCCAATATCTCTTGCAGCAAAATCGCTTTGGAACCGGAGAAGACGAAACAATTGATAGAGAGGAAGATGTTAGACGACATGTTGGAGGCATGCCGCTATTAACAGATCTGAGCTTGGCTATGAGGACCGATCCCTTGGCGCTGATCAGAGGAGTCACGGAGTTCGTGACAGTGATCTATGGACCAGCAGTCACCTTTGCGTTCCTTGACGTTAAAGTGGAAGCATATAGGAGGTCGGTGCTGCACCTGAACCTCATATCGGCAGTGGACGGTAGTACACTGAACTGGTGTGAGCAGCACACACTGCGGGAGCTCATGAGTGAAGATCTGTTGTTTGCGAAAATATCGGAGCCGGAGATGACAGTCATCAATTTTGACGATCACTTCTGTGACCGCATGGGAGAGGTAGAAAGAGGACACATCGAGGTGTTTCCAAAGCTTTGGAATCTGAGACCCTATGACAAAACGAATGGTGAATTAACCAGAGTGCCTCGTCTCACTGCAGCATACCACAAGGTGAGAGAAGAAACGAAGGACTGGGGCGTTTACAAGAAGCTACCGGAGGCAATCCCTGAATTCCCTATAATAAGAAGGATGTTGCTCGGAGCAGTCTCCGTAGTACAAACTCCTAGGTTGAGAGCATTCGAAACCAATGAAAGGAGAGTAGGGAATTTCGCGGGAACGATGGATCCATACTTCGTAGGGAGAAATGCCGCCGTGTTACAGTACACACGATTTGCATACACGGATCAAGCGACGAGAAGGCGAATAAGCAACGCCGCTACTCCCAAGCCTGGAAGATTTGATGAAGAATGGAAGGAACTAGGCTTAACTCCGATGAGAATGAGAGGCAGGACAGAATTACTTGAAGCCTCATTAATCCTGACCAGTGTGAAAAAGGAGATGAAAGTGGGAGGAGTATTGCAGACGAGAACCTTCCTAGCACCATTCGGCTGTGAAGAAATCAAAGTGGTCCATGGAGAAGAGGAAGACAAATCAGCCGGTACATTGAGATTCCAGGAAGAAGCCGACAATGACGAACAAGGACCATCGAGCTCGAACAAGGATAAGTCAGAAGGAGATGACGGACAGGGTGGAAGCCGTCAGACGGAAGAACCCATGCAACAAGATCAAGCTGGTGGGGAAGACGACAGGGCATCGACAGGAGGAACATCCAGCCTGGATTTCAATATCTTCAGTGATCTTGAGAACAATGCAGACACGTTGGAAACGACTGAGCCAGCGGATGAAGGCATCTCGACACTGGAGCCTCCGTCAGCCTTTGAGGAAATGAAACGGAATTTGCCGGAGAGCAGCTCTCCTGGCAATTCAAGAAATAACGACCAGAGAATCCTCACGGAATCACCTCGGAGGAGAAGAATAGAGGCCTCAGCCAGAGTACCCTTCTTGGGAACGCTGCCCGAAGAAGAATGGGAAGTACATCACCGAGACCACGAGAGTAGGACGGGATGTAAGCTGGACAGAGTGGCGTTCATGGAAGAAGTCTGGACTGTGATTCAGAGCTATGGGACCCAGTCCATTCTCAAAACAGGTCTCAATCAACCCTTGATGAGAGAAGTACTTGACAAACTTGATGAGTGTGAAGGAAGACTGAGTGAGTTATTGATCGACTCAGCCACTGATGAGAGTGAAGCGAATTCTCCCATCAAGATGACACCGCAGGACGATGGAGAGGTGGTGTACCTGTCAAGGACCAGGAGAGGAACGATGCGATCGAAAATGGTGATTGATAAAATCAATGCGATGAAAATGAAGTTAGGCAGCAGAGTGATGCCGAGGAGAATTGGAAAGACGAAAGTGGATTCAGAAATATCGATGAAAGCTGGTAACTCAGCGAAAAGGAAGCGAGTCGAAGAAGTCATGGATTTGGGGCAAGGTGATTATCAATTGTCTGGCACAGATAGAATATTAACCGATATAGCGATGGTGCCACCCATTCTCATGGCGGGGATAAAGTCAACCGGTTATAAATCCAAAAGGAGTGACCGCACTCTGACTGGAGCAACGTTAGAAATGGAAATACTCAGCCAATGTGGAGAGAGCAAAATGAGGGACTTCAAGCCATCTCCCATGAATCATGGAAAGGGAAGTGTTGCAGGACAACTAACACCAGTTGAATACAACCGACTAACCGTGTCGGAGACAGTGTCGATAGATGAACCCACCGGTGGATACATGGAGATGTTGGAATACCGAAACTCGGCTAGAGGGTATGTAATGGCCCTGGAAGACGAAAAAGCCATGGAGGGTTATCTGGAAATGATGTTGCAAGGCACCACCCTCAAGCAGAAGGCGTATGGAACTTTGGCGTCGTCCGACGTAGAGGCGGAAACGATCGAGCAGTTAGTGAGCCTTCCATGGAAAGCAGTAGTGTTGAGGTATTTCGAGGAAGAAATGAGGACTACGCCAAGAATACATGCTCTCGTGGCAGTACCTTACGTAAGGACAGAGTTACAACTCAGGTTCGCCTGGTGTATGATGGGACTGACTCGCGAAGAATATGATTCAGAAGAAAGAAAGAGATCAAAAGAAGAAAAGGTTTTCCTTATGACGAATCTGAGGGATCTGATAGTCCAGGAGGGAGCAGCAGTAGCGTGTGCGAAGCGGAGAGACGCTCTCTGTTTCATTCGATTCCTGATAGAGCAGATTTCAGTACCTGCATTAAACACTTGTGTTAAAATGTTGAGGGAAGGCGATGAGCGAACGAAAGCCTTGTTCTTACTAGCAATGCTGGAGATGCAGCAAAGTAAACCGATGAGGGTGAACATGAAAGAACCTGAAGAATTGGAACCCATGAAAAAGATAGACGAGATCAGGAGATTCTCAAACAAGGAGTTGAGACTCACTAAAGAATCTATGGGAGCATTGCCGAAATCCAGTGAATACTGTGGACCGATCAAGAAGAAGTCATATAGCTTCGTATCCGGGATTATAGGAATGGCGTACAATCCTTTCCTGAGTGAAGACATACGCGATTGCTTCTTTGATTATGAGCAGGCGGTGTTACTAAGATTCTGGACGTCCAGAATTGTAACGATTAAGAGCGTTAACAATCCACAGGCCAAATTGGGATTGGTCTTGGAAAAAGAGGTGACTGCACCTTCAGTACCAAAATCCGACAAAAGAGTGGAGTTTGGGTTGGGATTCTCAGATGAATTACTGAGAACGAGCTTGATGGCAGTGTGGGAATTGATGAGGCTATCATGGTGTCCTAGTCCCAACGCTGACTCAATATTACGGGCGACACAAGACGTACACAGGGAACTGAATGCAGACTGTAACCTGCGTGACCTCAACATCATATATAATGTGATGATAACAGCCTCTAAGAACAACGGAGAAGATAAAGTGGAGTTGCCTGGCTGGGGACCAGAAGACTGGGTCAAACCTGGTAGCTGTCTGGCGGAAGTCTGTGGACTGGAGGGTCATGTTTGTGGAGGTCTAGACTGTGTGAAAACCCTGGATAAACAACACAAGCAATTGACAGTATTGTTTGGAAATGTGGTGATGAAAGCAAGAACGGAGACGGAACTGATAGCAGATTGCCATGGAGGAACCGATGTGAATCTAGTGACTGCACTAGGATTCTACAGCATGTTTGGTTCTTTAGAGTCACTATTGAATCTAGAACAGAAACATGAGATGGTCACAGCCATCAGCGTAGAAGTATTCCCAGGAGTTCTGCAGACTGAGCAGAAATATCTAGGAAAATGGAGGGAAGCAATCGAAACGGAGATGAACATCAGACACAGCGAAACTTACTGTAGACCATCAGGAGCACGATATTTGGTGGGTTCAACGTTGGCTCCAATGTGCAAGAGCAGATATCCTGTGCATTTCGTGGCTGTGGACGTGAAAAGTACAAGAACGATCGTGGATCAAGCCTTCTCAGTGCCGAAGTGTGTGAGATTGGCGAGAATGTCTGAAAAGTCTTACGAGTTACTATTTAAGATGTTCTCAGCAATTCCAGAGAGAACCAAAGAAGAGTTGGAGTCAATACTAGGAAAGAAGTTCATGGGATATGTGAGCGGGAACTTCAGTGACTTCGAAAAACAGAAACAGAGAGGATCAACTGTCTCAGATTACAATGCAGTAGATGAGAATGATGAAATCCACCGAGTGATGATGGAAGTGGAACCATTGCTGGAAGCTTCGGGAAAACGTAATTGGAGGAGCATCATGTTGACGCATGACGAGTTTCCTTGCCACTGCTTGCTGCAGACCTGGTGGTATCCCAAGCGTAGTAATCTGATGTTGATCTGGGACTCTGGAGAGCTGCTCTCCATGGGTTTACCAGATTCATCACAGCCCACAACAATAGTGATAGTGGGAGTTATGATGGCGATACGATGGCTGGAAGCTCATGTGAGAGAAAATAACAGACAGGAGGCACCAACGAGAGAACAATTGCGGAAATTAGATTGTCTAAAAGATTTAGATCTTTTTGAGACAATGTGCAAAGTTCTAAACATTCCGATGGAAGTGAAGAAGATATGGGCGAGAAAACGATTGATGCCATGGTTCAGAGCCAACATGACTGCATGGTTGTACGAGTATGCGAAAAAGCATATGTCGAAGCACGGCAGGGTGTACAGTGAATATCAGCTGGACATTGGGGCAGGAGCTTTCAAGCGAGCTCTCGTGACTCATCGGAATGCAGTGACCACCGCCGTGAAAAGAATTTCCAGGACGAGTGAGCGTAGTGGAAATGAGAAGGCAGAGATGCTGAAAGAAGATTTGGAGAGAAACGTGACGTTGTGTCTCCACAACAGTTTCTGCAGAAACAGAGAATCCAACGTGGATCCCCTACCTTGCTGTAAACAGAGGGTAGAAGAGCAGAAGTGTTGGAGGACGGCTTCCAACAGCGTCAGGATAGCCAATGATGTGCTACAAGACACGGAAACCGAAAGTGCGGAGTCAGTATCACAGGAGGAAGAAATGGAACATTGACGAATGGTCGAGAAAACAAGAGGCAACAAGAAAGAAAATTAGAAGAATTTAGAAGTTTTAGAACTTCTAAACGACGAAAAAAGCAGAGAACAAAGGAATGATGAAGAAAAGTCAAAACTCAGAATTGTTTTATGTGTGTGAAAAACTCAAGTGAGAAACCAAGCAACCAAGTTGTAATAGAAAACTGAAACATTTTGTTGAGTTTTGAAATTGTTGCATTTATAAATTTGCATTTTGATTTTAGCAGAAGTGGCTTTAGAGACACTTATTATTTATTTAGAAAGGCTTAAGGGAAGAGTATATTTAAATATTCCAGCCTGCATGATTGTTTTTAATCACTTAGGAAGACTGATCACTTTGTGGTGACATGAAAAACTTGAGTAACTTCTTGAGGAGGGAGGTTGTTGCATTGTTCTTTCTAACCACAAAGTTTCTTAGTTTTAATATTCAGGACAATAAACAAGCAAGATTTCCGAAGGGAAGGAGCATAGTAGGATAGTTTTAGCTTGTTGGTTGGCAGGACTGTCCTGCAAGCCAGCACCTTTTAAATCTAAGAAAAAAAGTTTTAATCGGGACATTGACAATGGAAGTCAGAAAATATGTTTTATCTTAAGTCATATCCTTAATGTGCAGATTAATGAAAGAATTTGGAGGCTATAGTGATGTAGTATGATGCCATTTATATTCTGCAGTGAGTCGATGTGACGTGGATAAAAGTAATTTCGTGCATTTTGTAAATTCTGTTCGATGACACTGTAACCATTTTACGAACATTGCGCGATTCAATGAGGACATTGACCGGACTGTCCGGGGAGTATGTGACATTCGACCAGAATGGCCAAAATGCAATCTCTCCAGAATTCGGAATTTTAGCAGTAAGCCTTCCGGATTGGTGGTTTTTAAGAACTAAGGGCGCTATTGGAACGTTTAGCCAAACGGTGAGGGCTAGAATATTCTAGTATTTTAAAATTTCAAAAATTCGAATGATGACGTCACATTTCTGAGAAATGCTGAAACGGCCATTTTAACAAAAAACGAGAGAAGAAACACAACAACATTAGTTGCGCTGACGAGAACGACTTTATCGAAATTGAAGAAATCGAAATTGAAGAAAACGACAAGGAATAGCAGAGGACGTTCCGAGTTGCAACTATTGTGCTGCTACAATAGTTGCAAGGCCGTTGCGAACAACGGTGAAGGGTAAGAAATCAGCCTTCCGGATCGGGAAGAAATCGAGATCAACGGGCTTGATTCACCGGATTCAAGAATCCGGAAGGGTTTCGGGACTGAAACTTTTAGCCTATTATATGAACTTTTAGCATCCTGTCATGTCCTGACTTGAATTTAATTGATATTTGGATTAGTTTTGACAAGGATGAGGTGCTAGGAGTTGGGGGAAAGGGTTGATCCATCTTCGATGGAGATGATGATTTTTATCTACTGAACAAAAACAATAGTAATATAATAAGTAGTAGCCCTGTTTTTAGGAGTGACCTCGTGGTCTGGGGATACTGAGACCCAGCCATGAGCTCACTATTTGCATGTAATTAAGTTAATTTGAGCGTTCTGGTCGAAGCCGGAGAACAGTAGCGTTTTTGTCGACCCGATGTTAGAAAGACCACCGAAAACTACTGGCTTGGTAGAGACGGTGAAAAGCATGCAAAGCTCTGTTTAGACGCTAGCCAGTCGTCTTAAGACTTAGTTTTGTTATCCGTCGATATGTATCTTCCGGGCGAATGTTACATAACCTCAAATTTTTCCGATGGATTGATTTGCTCAAATTCGAAAATATGTCAGAGGTTCCTGAATTTAATGAAGTCTACATCACTAAGGGATGTTGTATAGCGGCAGTATAAAAAAAGAATTTAAAACACAAATAGGGTTTTATGCGAATAATCAAACATTCTCAATTCGGGAATCACTTCAGTCTGGACATCACTTCCGTCTGGTCTTTTTGGACAAAGTGTATCAATCGCTTCATAATGGAATCACAATCGACATTATAAACACTGACTACAAAAAAGCCTTTGATAATGCTGATCCCCGCATACTAATGTCGAAACTGTTCTAATTATGTATCAGATGACGGACTTTTAAACTAATGAAATCATATCTAACCAACAGATACCAAAGAGTTAGTGTTTGTGGCGAATTATCGAAACCAGGTCTGGTAACAAGCCGAGTGCCCCAAGGATCAATTCTGGCAAGTCTGCTATTAGTGTGCTCTATTTTCACAATTGGTCGTTTTTTTCGACTGGGTTTTGTCTTGCGTTCGGTTGTTGTGTTTTTGTGAACTTTCTTTCCAAATATGGCCCTCTTTGACCATTACCAAAAACGACAGACCGCATATTTAAAGTTCACTAGCGTTTAGCGTCATCTTGAAAACTTAATGGGACTCTGGAGAAAATTGGAGGGCAGATTTGCAACCACTGAGAGTCCCTAATAGCACCCTACAATACGGTTGGGAATTTCAAATTTTGTGAATTTTTTGAACTTAAGATTCCCGACAAAAATTGAATATATCATAAAAAAACACCTTATCTCGGAAACCAAAAGGATTCGAGCATTCATATTTAGAGGCTAGGATTAATTTTGAAACGCCTGGGTAAACGCTGACAATAAGGTTGTGTCTTCATCAAGTTGGTAGTTTCAAATTTTGCGAATTTCTGTAGATAATTTCTTTGAGAAATTTTGAAAAAAAAAATAAAAAAACGTCACATCTCGGAAACTAAAAGCATTTTAGCAGTCGCATTTGAGCAGTCTCATGTGGCAAGATTTGTAACTCCTGAAGTGACCTGAGAGCACTCAACTACAAAGTTCGAAATTTCAAATTATGAAAAAATATTTTAAATTTTCTGAAATTTTTTTTTTAAATCACAAAAGAACGTCACATCTCGAAAACTACAAAAATTTGAGCAGTCATATTTGGAGGCAAGATTCGCAATCCTTAATAGTACTCTGACAGTACCCAACTACAGGGTTGGGAAATTCAGATTTTGAAAAAAAAATTAATTTATGTTTTCTAAAAAAAGCTTTTGAAAAAATCACAAAAAGCATCATATCTCGAAAACTACAAAGAATTGAGTAGTCATAATTGGAGGCGAGATTCGGAATATTTGAGAGTACTCTGGCAGAACCCAACTACAGACATGGGAATTTCAAATTTGAAAAAAAATTAATTCATGTTTTTTTTTTAAAAATTGAAAAAATCACATGAAACGTCATATCTCGAAAACTGCAAAGAATTCAACAGTCATATTTGGAGGCAAGATTTGCAGCACCTTAGAGAACCCTGACAGCACCTTACTACATGGTTGGGAATTTCAAATTTGGAAAAATAATTAATTCGATTTTTCTGAAAACTTTTGAAAAAATCACAAAACGTCATATCTCGAAAACTACAAGGATTTGAGCAGTCACAATTGGGGGCAAGATTCGCAATCCTTAATAGTACTCTGACAGTACCCAATTACAGTGGTGGGAATTTCAAATTTTGAAAAAAAATTAATTCGTGTTTTCTAAAAAAAATTGAAAAAATCACATGAAACGTCATATCTCAAAAACTACAAGAATTTGAACAGTCATATTTGGAGGCAAGATTTGCAACACCTTAGAGAACCCTGACAGCACCTAACTACATGGTTGGGAATTTCAAATTTTGAAAAATAATTAATTCAATTTTTCTGAAAACTTTTGAAAAAATCACAAAACGTCATATCTCGAAAACTACAAGGATTTGAGCAGTCTTAATTGGGGGCAAGACTCGGAATCCCTGAGAGTACTCTGGCCAAACCCAAATACAGGGTTGGGAATTTCAGCTTTTGCGAAAAAAAATTAATATAAGTTTTCTGAATATTTTTTGAAAAAATCACAAAAACCGTCATACCTCGAAAACTACAAAGAATTCAACAGTCATTTTTGGCGGCAAGATTTGCAAGCCCTTAGGGAACCCTGACAGCACCTAACTAAAGGGTTGAGAATTTCAAATTTTGAAAAACAATTTATTAATTCAATTTTTCTGAAAACTTTTGAAAAAATCACAAAACGTCATATCTCGAAAACTACAAGGATTTGAGCAGTCTTAATTGGGGGCAAGATTCGCAATCCTTAATAGTACTCTGACAGTACCCAACTACAGGGTTGGGAACTTCAGATTTTGAAAAAAAAATTAATTTATGTTTTTTAAAAAAAAACTTTTGAAAAAATCACATAAAACGTCATATCTCGAAAACTACAAAGAATTGAGTAGTCATATTTGGAGGCGAGAGTCGGAATTCTTGAGAGTACTCTGGAAGAACCCAAATACAGGGTTGGGAATTTCAGCTTTTGCGAAAAACAATTAATATAAGTTTTCTGAATATTTTTTGAAAAAATCACAAAAAACGTCATATCTCGAAAACTACAAAGAATTCAACAGTCATATTTGGAGGCAAGATTTGCAGCACCTTAGAAAACCCTGACAGCGCTTAACTACATGGTTGGGAATTTCAAATTTGGAAAAATAATAAATTCGATTTTTCTGAAAACTTTTGAAAAAATCACAAAACGTCATATCTCGAAAACTACAAGGATTTGAGCAGTCACAATTGGGGGCAAGATTCGCAATCCTTAATAGTACTCTGACAGTACCCAACTACAGACATGAGAGTTTCAAATTTGAAAAAAAAATTAATTCATGTTTATTAAAAAAAATTGAAAAAATCACATGAAACGTCATATCTCGAAAACTACAAGGATTTGAGCAGTCATAATTGGGGGCAAGATTCGCAATCCTTAATAGTACTCTGACAGTACCCGTTTACAGGGTTGGAATTTTCAGCTTTTGAGAAAAAAACAATTAATATAAGTTTTCTGAAATTTTTTTGAAAAATCACAAAAAACGTCATTTCTCGAAAACTACAAAGATTTGGGCAGTCATATTTAGAGGCAAGACTCGTAATCCTTGATAGTACTGTGACAGTACCCAATTACAGTGTTGGGAATTTCAGATTTTGAAAAAAAATTAATTCATGTTTTCGAGAAAAAAATTGAAAAAATCACATGAAACGTCATATCTCGAAAACTACAAAGAATTGGGTAGTCATATTTGAAGGCAAGACTCGGAATCCCTGAGAGTACTCTGGCAGAACCCAAATACAGGGTTGGGAATTTCAGCTTTTGCGATAAAAAATTAATATAAGTTTTCTGAATATTTTTTGAAAAAATCACAAAAAACGTCATACCTCGAAAACTACAAAGAATTCAACAGTCATTTTTGGCGGCAAGATTTGCAAGCCCTTAGAAAGCCCTGGCAGCACCTAACTACAGGGTTAAGAATTTCAAATTTTGAAAAATAATTAATTCAATTTTTCTGAAAACTTTTGAAAAAATC
Organism: Symsagittifera roscoffensis; assembly: GCF_963678635.1. Taxonomy (NCBI): domain Eukaryota; kingdom Metazoa; phylum Xenacoelomorpha; order Acoela; family Convolutidae; genus Symsagittifera; species Symsagittifera roscoffensis. The sequence goes on from NC_087066.1 coordinate 67,897,838, forward strand.
ACAAAACGTCATATCTCAAAAACTACAAGGATTTGCGCAGTCATAATTGGAGGCAAGATTCGCAATCTTTAATAGTACTGACAGTACCCAACTAAAGGGTTGGGAACTTCAAGTTTTTTAAAATATTTTGTAATTTGAGTTTTCTGAAAATTTTTGAAAAAATCACCGAAATTGTCTCATCTCGTTAACTAAAAAAAATTGGCCATTCAAAATTGGAGGCCAAATTTGCAACGACTTGGTGAATCCGGACAGCATCCCAATATTGGGCTGCTTATTTTAAACTTGGTAAAATAACCACTAAAATTAAACTGGAAAATCGAAAAACAAATCTTAACTGTTGCAATATACGATATAGCTTAAACATGCAAAAATAATACGTTCAAAAAGCTTAAGCATGGCGAGATAGTGCAGCCCGCATTCAAATATATAATAATAGATAGATTATTCAAAACTCTGCAACATTCTGAACCTTACTACAAACTTTTTTCACGGGCGTTTCATGACATTTTCAGTTGCCTGCAGAGAACTCGGTTGTGCCTTTTGGAGGAATGGCTCATACTTCCAAGACAGCTCCATCAATGTCACCTATGCAATCATAACTCCGGTCAAAATAATGGAAACTAGCTCATCTAGTCATTTAGAAAAATATAGAAGACTGCGATAAATAGGTTTTGTAACATTCGTCTACTGTAGTCACACATGAGGCTTAAGAAAAATAGGCCCTATAACCATTGGCTCAAGAGTCAGGGACACTATCTCTTGTGTTTTTCTACCTCAAATCAGTCGGAGCCAATTCGGTCCGCTTGTGACATGAGACTACGACCCGTTACAGCTTAAGGCTACTACCAAAATATCCCCCACTCTAGAAATAAGAACGTCCCCATACTTAGGTCTCAAAATACCCAAAATACATGAACGCCGTTAAAAACCGGGTTGGAACAATCCGTTAAGTTACTTTTTATTGGACGGTGGAACTTTGATCCATTTCAGATGGATCAACCTAAAACTCGCCTTACCTCAACATAACAATCATAAAACACACTCTAGAAATTTAAATTAAGTACTCACATCGTAGCACGCTCAAGAAAGGGAAGTACTTCAGTCGGTAATCAACTCGAGAATTAAATAAAGTAACTAAATGAGTTTTAATGTTTATCAGTTTCAATGACAAGGACAAGTTTTAACTCTAGGATATAGTTTCTCGTGAACCATTGGGACACTCAAGCTGTCCACCTTTCCACCGAAGGTTCACTCTAGTCCAGTTCAAACAATAATCCAATCGAGTGATGACAATCCAGTTCTCGGGAATACGCTTGTCTCTGTTTCAGATGGGACAGCTCTACTCTTGTTTTATTAAGACAGAAATTGCGAATAGAAATTTCCCACTGTTTTATCTAGCCACTTTCCCGCGATTGTTACTCGAATGTTCTGATTTCTCTTTTTCGGTTTTCAGTTATCGCGAGAAAATCGTGCATGACAGGCTCCATTCGAATTTTTGAAAAATTAAATTTCACTCCAAAATTAAGTGCTCTTGCTTTTCTCAAGGTCAAACTTCCAAATATGACCGACTGGCACATACTCCCCGGACTCAAGATCGATGTCCTCATCGCGTGCTGTCGTCTGCCAGTGAGTCCCAGAAAACCGAGTGTTGCTCAAGGTACAGTGCCAGTGGTCATTTACAGAAGTTTGCAGCAGACTTAAGCTTATCTACACCCCAAAATTCACAGCCATGTAACTTTTTCACACTATCGCTAAACAGCAATCAAAATCTGCACACACCTGCACCCTTGAATTCTCGCTTTTCAAGCCAATTATTTAAAATTTCTTTTGTCCCATTCAAATAGGAAATTTTCATGCAGCATTTTGATTTATATAATAGATATAGCATATTAATAACAACATCTGATTCGTTAAAATTTCTTTTTCGTGAACCCAGGTTTCACCCGGATCCACACTCAAGCCCCCCTTCCCTCTCAAGACTCAAGATCCATTCGAACCATCCGCTCATCTCGCACTCTTCGCCTTGGAGGTGCCGCACCCTGAAGTACTAGATACGGCAAACTGTCTCAACAGTTCTTCTTCATCGTCGGAGCTAATCACGATCTCCTCCCAAGCCTTCAGCTGTTCATAGGATCGCATCCATTCTCTTTGCTCCTGCAACCTCTTTGCCTGGTTGGGTAGTGCCTTCACCCTAGATTCCCGGTTCAAACAAAAGGAGTTGTGCAGGCTCAAGCTCACGTTCTTCGCCAAGTCTTCCTCTAGTATTGATTCCCTCGCTTTGGTATTGTCTCTAGACATTTTACCCACTCTCTTCCATCCTGTCGTGATCGCATTTCGATGGGTTAACAGGGGTCTCTTGAAAGCTTCCGGCCCGATCTCGGCCTGGAACTGTCGATACTCCTTTTGATACTTTCTCATGTCATCTTTCGTTGTCATGTACAACCAAGACGTCAGTGTCACTCGAAACCATGGAAAGTACCTCAAGCGGCTCCATACGTGTCTGACTTCCGTTGGTATGGCGAATACCTTGCACGCAGTCTCAAACAACTCGAGTCTCCTGCTGTAGTCTATCGCATATATTGACTCAGCCGTTGGCGTCGTCGCTTCCCGATACTTCGTTATATTCTCTTCTATCCATCTCAGAGCCAGCATCGTACTCACTACTAAGAGCGTCACCTTCTGCCGGTGATCCGGTAGTCCGATCGACCGAATTTCTTCCATATCCCACACCAGGCATAGGTTCTTGTGATCTGGATACCACACCGTTTGTGCCAAACAGTGGCATGGGCATTATCCATGGGTGATCTCAATGCACCTGAGGTTACGCTCCCCCGAGGCTTCCAAGAGAGGCTCAAGCTCCATCATTTTCTCATGCATGGTGTCGTTCTCCTCCATGTTTGGAGCACCCCCCACAGGTTTTCCGATCACGTTTTGTCTCTCGTGATCGCTTGTGTTCTCACTTTCCAACTTCAAAAGCTCTTCTCCCCAGATTTCACTCAAGTCATCTCTCAACTCTTTCGGTACTGTCCCTCTGATTTTCCTCAACAACTTATGCGAGTGATGCGATACCCGAGCCAACCTCACGCACTTGGGCACTGAGAAGGCCTTGTCCACCAGTACTCTCTGGCTGGATGCTTCCACCATCGCCATGTGCAGTGGGTAGTGGCTTCCGCACAAGTTGGCCACCATTGACCCTATCAGGGATTTTGCGTTCAATGGCAGGCCATAAGCTTCGCTCATGGGAAACCCCATTTCCGCCTCGAGACCAACCTTCCAGCTCCGGATGTGTTTTTGAGTCACCTGCAACACCCCAGGCCATGATTCTACGCTCAACGCCGTCACTAAATGGTGTTCAGACTCTAGCCTCTCCAGTGACTGCAGACTACACATTCTCGAGAAGAATACGAGAGCTGTCGCTATATTCACCGTAGTTCTCGCGTAACACTCCGCAACTATTTGCACTTAACTTTTCTCCCTTTCCGCGATGTCTTCAAACCAAGTAACCAGATCTTCTTTTTGAAAGGACAGTATCCTGACACATGACCGTCCATCGCAGGTGTGTTCTCCGTTCCCACACGTCGAATCCAGACAGCTACCCGGCTCCATCTTCTTTGCTGACCCGAGCTTGTTCGTCTTTTCGCCTGACTCCTGCATCTGAGGTGAGGTTAGTTTGTGCAACACACTCAACTTTGCCAAATCTTCATCCTCCGTTGGTGCTAGCCTCACTCGCTCTGTGATTTCCTCGATCAGACTCGCGTGGGGATGTGGGCACCAGGAGGGTCTTAGTAACTTCCATACCACTCCCAAGTTCGTGATTAACAAGCCATTTCCATCTCCCATGTTCACTTCAACTCTCTTGTTCGAGCGCGGTATGCTCACCACCTCTGGTGTTTTCTCAAGAATCAGGCCCAGGCTCGGCCCCTCTTTCTCCACCTCGTCTATTTCCACTATTCTTTCTGTCCAAAACTTCAGTAGCTCCGCTACCTCGTGGTTCCTGTGAGCGCTTTCAGTTTCTGAGTCTAAGAAGGGGTTGTAGGCTATTCCCATCACTCCTGACACGTATTGGTATTCCCCCTTCTCGCTGAGTCTCGAGTACTGCTCTGACGAGGCCAGGTTACGGTGAACATCATGTTCTTCTTCGAACTTCTTATTATAAAACCTCCGTACCTCGTCTAGCTTTCTGTGAATCTCTAGGGATAGTCTGGAACCATCTTCCTTTTCTACTCCAGTACTCTGATACACGTTTAAGATGATTGTTGAGACTCTTTTTTCCACGGTTTTACTTCCGCTTGCTCTCTGGTGGCACGCCAAGATGGTGCTATCAGACATCATTGACATTATCCATCTCAGGAAACATGTGGCATCCTTCCTCCTAGCCAGGCTCAAGTCTGAATTGTCCCTGGCCACGTGTTACATCAGTGCTTGATACACATCTAGCTTCTTGCCTCCCAACTTCAGCCTGTCATACGAGGTCAATGTCTCCAACTCTATTCCCACCAGACTCCATGGTGAACATCAATTGACCTGCGGTTCTAACGAAGGGATTCGCCATCAATGGCGGTGCTGATGAGGGTGTCCTCATTGCCTCTTCGAAATGATCCTTCAACAAGTTCTGCCAGGACCTCTTCAGCTGATTCGCCAATTCTATCTTGTTAACCTCAGCCTTTTGCTGGGTGGTCCAATTGCGTCGTTTGCGAGCCACTCCACTGTCCAACTTCTTCAAGCAGTCTTCCATTTCCCTCAATGTCTCGAGGGCCACCCACCATGTCCGGGAGGTGTTCCTCGTTTTGTTCCTCTCCAGTGGATCACTCGTCACTTGCTTCCCCGTGGCCTGGTGTGCCTTCGAGACCCATTCCTTGCCGACATCCACTTCCCATGTCTGTCCGTTCGTTGAACCTCTCTTCACGTTTACCTTCTGGGGCTTGAAGTCTTCCTCCGATGTCGAACTGGTGGAAGCCTCTATTTCCCTCTCTACTTCGAGTGGTCTTCTGAGCTCCGTGTTGCTCTTGTATGCCGCCGTCTTGCATCGAGCCAAAACCATGGGCGCCGTCTCTGTCAAGTTTCCTTCCGAGACAGCATCCACTGAAGGACTACCCAATCCCTCCACTTCTCTCTTCCTCTTGCGAGTTTTCACATCTCTGCTTGAGGGTGTTGTGGTTATCATCACTGATTCGACCTCTCTGTCTCCCTCCAACCCTTCCAACTCTTGCCTCCCCCCTGCTCGAGCCTTAAGGATATTAGTACTTTTAATCATATTACTAGTCCCAACCTTATCCCCTTTTGTATCATCAACTATTTTATCTACAGTTTTTTGTTTCAGAGTAGAGCTGTCTTCATATTTTTCTTCTCTAGTCTTTCTTCGATCGTGAATTCCTCAGCTCTATCAGCTTGTTCAGCAGCTCTTTTCTCGCCTTCTCATCCAGGCCCGTTCCTATCAGAAGCGGTTCTCCAAACTTCACAACTGTGTCCCACAGTTCCTCCTTGAATTTGTCCAGCGTCGTCTCGCTGCCCACTTCTTGATTGAATTCCTTCAAGAACTCCTGCCAAGCATCGTCCTTCAGAGACTCCAGGAACATGTCCCTATTTCCTTCGAAAGTATTCTTTTCCCTTTCCTCTGAGCTCAAGAGTATCATCCCCATATTGGAGGTCTCGCTTACCAATGGCAATTCCAGATTCTTTCGGGGGGACGGAGTCAGAGGTGGAGTGGCAGTATCTGCCCAATTCTCCTCGCTCAAGTCTTTCAACAGCTTTTGAGTGGTGAGCTCCTCCCCTGATGGTCTTGGTTCAGGCGTATTCCCCACTTCCATGTCCTCACCGGCTTCACTGAGAGTTTCATCCATACTCTCTTCTTCTGACTCATTTCTTCTTCTCTCGAGAATTCTTTTGAACCGGTCCTCCACGGGTCCACTCCTCTTGTCTCCAGGTGTATCCACTGACAGTGGTGATGGTGTCGCAGGGTCCAATCTCTTGTACTCCGTCAGGGCCACGTGCAGTTGACCTGCAGCATCCAGTTCTTTTCCCTCCTGTCTCATTTCCACCTGTTCTAAGCCATAGGGTGCCCTATACCTTCTTGTTGCGAATTTCATGTCGTCCACCAATGCAACGTGCCCCTCCATCATGATCATCCTCCCATCATCCCATATTGGTAGCATGTTCTCAAGTCCCTCCTGCTCAAGAGCTCTCAAGACCTTTCGCACCTCATACCCAGGGGGCTGCGAGCCTCTCATCTTTTTCGCTTGCGTCGTCCACGAATTTATCTTCGCCTCGCTAGTGTGGAAGTAGACCGCCGCCTTGTAGCCGATGAACAGGGGGTCCCAGCCATCAGTGAAGTATTTCTGCATTTCCTCCGTTGTCATCCTCGCCATTATGGATGGAACTACCAAGGGACTATTCATTCCCAAGGTCATCCTCCTGACTATCGGGAACTCAGGCATGGCGGCTGACAGGATTTCTTTCTCCATTATGGCCTCCAGCTCCCTCTTGACCAGTGCAAAGCTTTCCTTCCAAGCAGGAATCCTCAAGATCTCTCGTCCGTCAGCTGTCAGTGGGTTCAAGTTCCAGAACTTGGGATATGTTTCGATGGGGCCCTCTCGCTTGCCTCCCATTCTACATTGCATCTGCCCCCTGAAGTTGTACACTATCAGCTCGGCATCTTTCACTTTTCCAAAGAGTACCGTATTGCTCATTTGTGCCCTGAGCACCTCCTGCTGACACCAATTGAGCGCCGTCCCATCCAGTGCGCTGATAAGACTCAAGTGCGTCACAGAGTAACGATACGTTGTTACCAGGGGATCTGGGAATGCGTACGTCACTGCTGGACCGTAAATGCAGGTCACCACCTCCTCTAGACCCCGGATTATCCCCATCGGGTCCGACCTCATTGCCAGGCACAGGTCCGTCAACAGAGGCATCCCTCCATTCATCTTCTTCCATTCTTCTCTCGATGTTGGGTTCTTATCTTCACCCGTCATGTGCCGATTCTGCATCATGAGGTATTGCACTAACAACGTCTTCAACCCCGCGGCACACTTGTAGGAGTAGGTTTCGATACTCGAGTGGACTTTCCCCACTGACAGGGGCTCCCCATATTCCAGCAATCGATGAAACGACACCAATTCCCCATGGGTCAAGAGTACTAGTTCCAGATAACAATCAACCCGAAGTGTCTCTACTCCTCGACTAAACATGTACGCTGGGCCCATGTTGAACAAATATCAGGGGTAGACCAGATATAAAGCCAAGAGCAGGCTGATGGGCATGCCCAGTATCTCCTGCACGAAGGCTCCAAAGATAGTCGCTGTGGTGCCGAACATTCCTGCCATGAATTCTTTCCCCCAGCAAGGACTCAAGAACTTAAGAATCTCATGATCCCTTCTAGTCCTCAGCTCACCCTCGGCGTGCTCTCTCCAGAACCCTCCAATCGTCACTTCATTGGCGGCCGAGACAAATCTAGCCACCGTCATCTCTCTTCCTTCGGCCAGCTCCAGTTGTTTCTCCAGAAAACTCCAGAGTTGTTTCACGAGGGGTGTTGCTTCCTCCCTCGTCTTATTCGTGGCGTTCTCCAGCCTTGGTGTCAAAAATGGCCACCAGCCATTCTCTTGCGTCAGGCGATATTTCATCGACCCTAATTGTTTCTCCGTGTCGGCCACATTTTTTCTCTCGTGGCTCGGACCTCTAGACTTGCCGGTGGAATTTGTGATCTTCACCTCCATGCTCCGAAACCACAAGCTGGCCGTCAATTGGCTTATCGCCGGGTGATCGTCCCCGATGACTGGGCTGAGCTTAAGTTGCCTGGCAAAGTTCGATATCTCTAGCAAGAGCACCTCGTCCAATATGATCAGGATGTCGGCTAATCCATAAAAGCCCCTCAGTGCATGAGATATGTCCGCCCATGCCGCTGCCAATTCTGACTTGTGGAGCCTCAGGTTCGATGGCTCCAATTCCCGATTGGGGGCTGCCATTAGAATCCGCCATTCGTTTCCCTCTGCTATTAGGATCAAGACCGCGTACACGAATTGTAGGGCGGGTGGCATATTCGCGTATCCAGGGGATGTGGTGAACACCATCTTCGTCTTGGATCCCAATCTCGAGACAACATTCTCTTGCACTTCATTCATCGCTGCAAACAACGTCTGAATGGCTTCCCATATCTTCCTCGATGTCGGTTCATTGCCCTTCAGCTGCTCAAGAAGTCCCGTCGCGTGCAGATGATCATTCATTCCTGCAAACAATAGCAGCTCAGGCTCACAGGGCATCTCCGACTTTATTGCCACCACTAGAGTTAACATCTGGTTTAGTTCGGCTCCTGGCAAAGAGTATATCAGAGTCTCCGGCCAGAACAACTCAGGAGACGTTCCTTCGAAGTCTGATCCCGCCACAATGACTACCCTCGCAGCAGCTGGACCTGCTCTATCGTAAACTGCAAAGGTTTTGGCCAGCTGGGTGCTCCCACAGGGCTTGCCGTACTTGGGATCTTCCGCCAATTTCGAGCCTTCGTAAGCGGCATCTGGCAATTCCATTCCCCCCGGATTCAGCAGCTTGTCCACCACCCTCAACTGTGCCGGGGTCGCCAACCTGATCCTAGCGATGCTCGTTCGGTATTTGGGGGGTTCTGCTATGAGTCCAGGACTCCCCAGCAGCTTGAGAGGTCTGTAGTTGATGGGTCCCATGATCGCTTTCGTGGGAATTCCGGTCAGGTCCGCGGTCTCCATCAGTTTTGTTCTCGAGAAGTGCGCCTCATGAGCTTTCAACCAGTCCACGCAATGATGTCTGTTTAAGTCTTCGTGCGACACTCGTTCAATACCCAGAGTCTCCGCCAATTCTCGCCTGCCTTCCAAACCCTCTAGGTCCAGTCCTTTCACCTTCTCTGGATATCTCAAGCGAGCGGTCTCCATAGGCCTCTTTTCCCGCTTGCTTTCTGCCACTACCACTGAGGATATTGCCGAGCCTGGAGGCGTTGATGACGTCACCTCCTCAGACTCCATTGGCGTGGCACTCGGCAATCTGGCCTGGTCGCTCCTCGAGCTGTCTCTAGTGTCGACCCTCGGTCCCAAGCGACCAGACAAGGCCCTCGAGGCAAGGAATGGTGGGTTCGGAGGTGGCCCTAATGTGAATTGGGCCGTCTCTAGCAGATCCGCCTCTAGCGTATTTATGTGTCCTTGAAAGACGTCATTCAGCCACTATGCTCCCCTCGGTCTATCGAAGTGGATTCCATCATTGGAGGTGTCCTCAGGGAATCCCGCTTGCTCCATGCGCTCCGCCACGTCCAACAGTCCGACAGGGAGCACACTCTTCCGGTGAATTTCTCGGATCACCCTGTTTAGGCTCCGCACCTTCTCGTTCATCTCCAAGGCGTGCTGATCGAACTTCATGTTATAAGGGACAGTACATACTGTCAACAGGATGGGGTCCATCTGGATCCTCAGCTTCTCAAGAAGGCAGCTCATCTTGTCGTGCAGCCTCGTTATTTTCCTCGCTTCTCCCCTTGATACATCATTCGTCCCGATCATCAGGGTCACCGTGTACACTTTAGTCATCCCTAGCATCTCAAGCGTTGCCAACACCTGTGGCGTGGCAGCTCCAGCGAAACTCAAGATTCCTGTCTGCCAGTGCGATTGGATCCGGGTCAACACCCGCACGAGGCTGTCCCTATGATTAGGTGGACCGAGCCTTCTGGCACACGGGGTGGCGCAAGATATTCCACCCAGGCTGCATCATGAAAGCAGTCTCTCCTGGTTTTCTGTTCCGCATTCCAATCCAGCCGATTGTGCCTGTGGTACCTCTTCTCTGTGTTTTTCTTATAACTCGAGATCACGACGCTCCTGACCGGCTGTTCCCTCCAAGTTGGGGGAAGCTCCGGTCTTGCCGAACTTTCACGACTTCTCTGCCGCAATTTCTCGCCCAGCTCTTTCAGACGCGATGAGCCGCCGCTCACCTGACTTTCACTCGAGGTCGAGGTTGGGGTATATCCCGGCAGTACCACATCCATCAGTGGGCGTATGGGTTGCGTCTCTAAGCTACGCAAGGAGGACGTTGCTTCATTCGGTATCCAGACTTCCAACCCTTCACTCATGTGTTCTCGGGCCTCGCGGTCAAGATTGAACCGTCCTCTTGCCCTGGGGGCTTCATCCACTTCCATGCGTGACTCTGGCCTCGAGCTGGTAACCACTCGCTCCTTTGGCCTGGCTCCCTTCTGTGCATCAAGTTCGCGTCGTCGTTGTTCTATTCTCTCCAACTCCGACTTCAGTTGTTCACGATTCGCGGCATTCCCCCGCACCCTTAGTTCCTGCTGATGTTCAGCCTTTAGCATCTCAAGCAACCTCAGAGTCTGATCTCGTTCGCTGACCGCCTGGTCTTTTTCCAGCTGAACCTTCTCCCGATCCAGCTTTGCCTGATCCCGATCGAGGTTCGCCTTGTTCCTTTCCTTCTGCGTCTTCTCGAGCTCTTTCTTTAGAACACCAAGATCCGGATATGCCTCAGTCGTCTGTTGTGCTCGCGTCATCGATGGCACCTTACTCGAGCTCTGGCCTGTGGATCTTGCTGATGGCCTAGTTGGTAGTGGGAATTCTCCTGCGCCATATTCGGTGTTGTTACTCAGGCCAGGATTTCTTGCCAAGTCAAAGCCCCTTACTCCTCCATCCACATTCCAAGACAACCATCTGGTCTGTTCCTGATTTGATATTCCCTCGGTGGTGTAGCCGATCATCAAGACAGCCTCCGTCGCAGACTCCCTGCACTCACCCTGTTCTTCCAATTGGAGGATGGCATTCAGCATTACCGCCATTCTCTCGTCTATTCGGGTATAATCCAGGTCCCTCAGGCGTCTGTATAGCTCATCAAGAGTAGGCTTCTTTAGGGCCGCGGGCATGGATTTCCAGAACCTGTCTGCCATTCTCTGTGACTTCGGGATGTATTCGAGTATTAACCAGCTCAAGAATTACCTTACCGACTCAAGAATTACCCAACTCAAGAATTCTCTAGAAATGTTCCCTTGCAAACACTTGCTGCAGGTGTAGTTTATGGCGAGTTCAATCAAGATTTCTCTTTCTGTCTCTCGCTTGAGTATAGTTGGATTTTCAACTTTGTTTTTCAAACTTGATCTGAAAACAGAAACCATATTAAGACTTAACATGTCATGTTCCTAACCTAGAGACCCCCTCTTTTACCAGTATGGTTAAAATCTTCTCATTTTCATTCCACTTAAAACAATTCAATTGGAATTTCTTTAAAAGCATGCAGATTCATTTTATGTTTTAGCACCGTTAATTCTTTTAAAATTCAATTGTCATGCCAATCACGTCTTAAGATCCCTTTACCTGTGCCGCACCCCAGTACCTAACTCAAGACTCCTCCCTCACGCCCAACTCGAGACCCCGTGTCCCCAACTCAGGCGATGCTCAAGTAGTATTTCTTGTGCAGATACACCATTATCTCAGTTTCCGCGAAGACTACATGTAGGATAGCGTACAATTCCCTCGAGCTCAGTTTGCCCCTGTTTGGGTCATACACCGGCATTGAGACCTCCGTTATTCCTCTTTCAGTCATGAAGTCTCGTAGTCTTGTTAGTGCCAACATCACGTGTTCGGGATCAATTGTGTTCCTGTCATTGACCCTCGTCACTAGGAAGCACAGATATTTGCCCGGGACTTGTGCTACTGATGGTGGAAGCGCTGCCATCCCTCCCAGTCCTGGTCTTTGTCTGAACAGAAACTCCACGTTCTGGTACTCTCTTTTGAAGTCAGCTTCCAATCTTGATTTGAAACTCATGTCCGCCGTGATGCAGATCGCGCTAGTCCTGTTTGACAGGATGAAGTCGCTATCCGTTATCATGATGTTTTCCGAGTACTCATTGGGTATTTCAAATTTCGTTTTGAAATTCCGACCTATGGTAGGCTCTGGCTCTTCTTCTTCCAGTTCTAATTCGCTTGTTTCTCTCACTTCCTTGAGCTTCTTTATCATCAAATTTTCGGTGTGGGTAAGTCCTACCCCCACTACCGGACAAAAATATTTATCGACGTCCCCGTCGATGTTGTCGGGTCTGAATTGTCCGGAGGAATGTCCAGTGGCCTGTCTGTTGCCGTCCATCCGAAAAGAGGGTCCTCTGCCTTCATATAATTTGCCGATGATACGTCGACTTGTTGAATGCTTTGTCCTTCGCGGCTCTCGTCTTTGACATCGCGCATCCACTCTAGTATCCTCAAGTTCGTGTTCTCCCTCCTCTCTATCTCACTCTGTTTGAGATCCGCCTCCAATTCTGGCGTCGAGTAGTCTTCCTGCGGATTGTGTCCACCATCGTCAATGACCTGCCATTCCTCTTCGGCTTCCAGTTCGCCTGCACTCAGTAGTTCCTAGCCCAATTTGTCTGGCTGTATGTTATCGATCAAGAAGTCATCCCCGTACCTGTTGTACCTCATGCCGGTCCGTTTACGATTGCCAGTTCTGGTTCCCGGTGGTATTGGTCGATCTGGCTCCATCCACTTCGGCACCTCATCTTGCTCCGGGTCGTTCCAGTCTTCTTCTACAAATGATCCTGCTTCAGACTCCACTTCTATCTTTTCATTGTCGTCCAAACTCAAGTTCTCATTACCATCATTCTTCTCTCTGGTGCCTTTTTCATTCACTTCACACGCTGGCTCTACCACCAGGTACTCAAGACCCTCCATGTCCTTCGGTATGCACCAATCCTCCGGGGACGGGACGTGAGGCTTCAGATTTTCATAATGTGCCGCTCGCCCAGTACTCAAGCGATAGAACCGCCCTTGTTGATGAACTTCCGTTATCATGAATGGTCCCCTCCACTTCTTGAGTAGTTTCTTTGTTCCCTTGGGCGGTATGACATTTTGGAAGACCCACACATATTGGCCCACTTCATATGGCTTTGCTTGTAATATTTTTTCGTCATATTTTCTGCGTTGCCTCATTTGCGCTTGCGCCTTGTTCCTACTGCATAGCTCGTTTAACTCCTGTTGTCTTTTGATCGCTTCTTTCACGTACGCCTGAGGCGACGTCCTTTTCCCTTCGTATTCCGGGTAAAAGAATGTCAGAGGCATTGCTCTCTCCCTGCCCGTCAACTGATGCCCGTCGTTGAGTGCTGTGTACTGTTGTAGGCCCCTACTACCTGTGGCGGGTATTTATCCCAATCCGTCATGTATCTTGAGCAGTACACCCTTAACATGTTGACCAGTGTCCTGTTCTGTCTCTCTACCAACCCGTTGGTCTGTGGATGGTAGGTTGTCGAGTGTGCTTGAGCAATGTGCGATCTCCTCATCAATTCTTTTGTCAAGTCCCCCACAAAAGCTTTGCCGTTGTCCGACTGGAAAGTCATTGGACAACCATACCGCGATATCCAATGCGTTATCAGATGATAACATGTCTCCTCGGCCGAGGCTGTCTGGCACGGAACCGCTTCCGCCATCTTTGTGAAATGATCTAATATAACCAGTATCTGGTTATATCCCGACTCCGTCATGCAGATTTTTTGTTGGTCTATCTGCACCACTTCATTGAACTCCGAGCTCTCGACGGCCTTGAGGGGAAACTTCATCTTCCTTGGGTCCTTTACCTGGAGGCATGCCAGGCAGGCATTCACCCATCTCTCGCAAGCTTTTTTCATCCCTGGCCAATCAAACCTGTGAAGTATCCTTTGTTGTACTTTGTCTATCCCCTGGTGCCCCATCTGGTCGTGCGGTCTGAAAAGCACCTCCGTTTGATACAATTGTGGTAGTATGATGAGGTTGTGTTTGTGTAATATCTTCTCCTCATCTTTCCTCTTGCATGCTACCACCCCATCAGCTGTGTGATAGAGTAAGTCTTTCTTTTCTTTGTAGAACTGGCTCAAGATCTTGTAGCTGTCTTCCTCGAGTTCCCCCTTCTCCTTGACCCCCGACTGGATCCATTTGGAGAGGTTATTTGTCATTTTGTCATTCTTTTGGGCTCTTATTAGGTCTGACAGCCTGTATCTCGCCTTGACATGCTCCTTTAGCGCCATGATCTGTCCATTCATCTCACCAGGGTTGTGGATATCATCACTCAGCTTCACGCATATCATCCTTTTCACAATTTTCATATCATCTTCTGGCACCAGATTCGTTCTGACGTTTGAGTTGCATGATAGTTCCCTGAATGGCTTTTTGTACGTTCCGCAATTTTCTCAAGTTCCTCACCACCTCGTATCTCCTGTATGTCTAGATTGTACGTTCCTGAAGATGGATCCATCTGTAACTCCCTGTCGTGGTGCCTTGTCTTCTCTTTCGCCAATATCATGCACAGACTGTCTTGGTTTTCGCTGCTCTCATCCGAGTCTTCATCCCATCCTTCACGCTCCCCGGACAATTTTCCTTCTCCTGTTTCTTCTTCCGTGAACATGGGACACTCCCCGGACTCTTGACCTAGTCCCAGGTGTTCAGTATCTTCTTTGAACGTCACTTTCTTTTTCCTAACCTTGGTCTGCTCCAGAATGTTTTCGGGGATCTTGTCAACTAGTGACCGCACGACATCTTTGCTGTCAGTGACGCTTCCTCTTGAGGAGTCAGTATCGTTCACTGTCTCTTTTCTCCGAAGTATAGTGACTTCCGGTTCCTCTTGACCCTTCTCTTGGATCACGGGCTTATCATCTGATAGTTTCTCGAGCAACCTCATTAAGTCATCATCTATCTGAGCAGTTCCTGCTTCTACCTGGTTAAGATCATAGCCTTTTGCCTTGAGCGTCTCCTTCACGATCTTCGACTTGAGTATTATCTCTATCGGAATCCTTTTGCTCTTCTTCAAGATGGTCTTCTCTGGAGGTTCTTTAGGTAATTCAGGATGATCTTCTATCGGTTTGCCTGATTTGTCCAGCCATCTCGTGAGTGGAAGACTGTCGTACGTTTCCTTGTCCATGAAGGAGAAGCCATCTTTGATTTCAGGTCTGTCTGCCTCTCTTTGCTCTTGTCTCTCATAGAACTCCGTCTTCTTACTCAAGCTGTCGGCATTCTGATGTTTATCTCGTGTTCTATGCTCAATTATTATGTTGGATCCATCCAGGCTAACTATCCACCTCCCAATGTAAATTTGGTCCATTGAGTACGTTTTCAGCCAGCTCAGTGCTCGGTTGTCGACTCGCAACTTGAATGGCTCACTGCCCAGGTATGCCCTGTATTTCTCGACAAAGGTAACCACTGCGAACATCTCTGCTTTCGGTGCTCCGTACTTCATTTCCATGTCACTCAGGACTTTGCTCCCGTACGCTATTGGTCTCAAGACTGTCTTCCCATTCCATTCTTGTTCTTGGTGGAGAATCCCAGAAATCGCGACTACCGACGCATCCGTGTCCAGCACGTACATCCCTTTCTCAGTCGGCATACCCAGTACTGGTGCCTCACATAGCTCTTTCTTTATTCTCTGGAATGACTCTTCTGCTGCGTTGTTCCACGTGAACTTCTTGCCCTTGTGTCTCATTAATTGTTGCATCGGGTATACCTTGTCCGCATAGCCTTTGATGAACTCTCTATAATAGTTAGCGAAACCCAGGAAGCTCATCAACTGAACTGGTGCTCTGTCTTCGGTGATTTCCAGGTCAGGACTGCTTCCACGGCGTCCGTATCAGGTCTGATGCCGTGCTTGTCTACCATCCTGCCCAAGTATTTTATTGAGTCCTTGAGTATCTCGCACTTTGATGGTTTACACTTTAGCCCCGACCTTTTCGTGCATGCAAACACTTCGTCAATTCTCTCAATGTGGTCTTCCAGTGTTGGCGTCGCTATTACCACGTCATCCACGTAGCACATTACCAGGTTGCCATACTTCTTCGTCACGCCTATCAGCGCGTGTGCCATTAACCGCTGAAACGTGACTGTGGCATTGCAAAGTCCAAACGGCATCCGTTTCCATTGAAACAGACCCAACTCGCAGGCAAACCCTGTCTTGTCCCTGTCCTGCTTCCTTAGTGGTACCTGCCAAAAGGCCGAGCCTAAATCAAGAGTCGTAAAAAATTTTGCATCACCTAACTTCGAGAGGCTCTCATCAATCCTAGGTATGGGATAGGCATCCTTCACCGTGACGGAGTTCAGGTATCGAAAGTCACAACAAAACCTCAACTGGTCGCCTTTCTTTTTGGCCATCACTACTCCACACGCCCACGGTGACTTGGATGGTTCTATCATTTCAAACTCTAGTAACGTCTCGATTTCTTTTCTACACGCGTCCGATTTGTGTGGGGTCATGCGCCTCGCCCCCTCCCTGTGCGGTACCGCGTTCTCCTCAAGTTCTATTTCATGCTCAACAAAATTACAACAACCGATATCCGCTTTATGTCTCGAAAAAACTTCCTCGTTCCGCTCTAGTACGTCCTTGATCGCTTCGCGCTGTTCATCTTTCAGTTTGCCCCTCAAATGTTCAATCTCCGGCAGAACCGGTATATCAGTTTGCATTTCATCTAGTGTGGGTCGCTCTGGAAAGTTCGAACAGCTCGACAGCCCATCGTCCGTCTCTGACTTAAGTGATTTAATAAGACCTGAAGAATCTTTTATTTTCTGCAATCGTCTCAAGATACAAATTTTGTCCCTATGATTGGGACACTCAACAACTTCATTTTGTTTTGAGTTCTCAATTGTTTCATATCGGGTCTTAACCGGTAAAGCATATCCCAGTTTCCTCCCTCTCTGTATCGTGATCGGTATATCAAGAGTATTCAACAAGACACTGACGCAGAGGCCACTCTTCGTTATCGAGAAGGATCTTCCTAAAGGACTATTAGGATTTGGAACTATACACACTTGCTTGTTGTCACTTAGTTCATTGTAATTTTTCATCCTCAAGCCTACAATTGCCGCTTCATTCGCCTTTAACCTCACCCTCCTACTCAAGAATACCGGTGCTTTGGTTTCATTTGCCATTATTAAATTTACCGGTTTGATTGCGTACCTCCTATCCGGGTTCCGTATCCTGAACATTGCGTTATTTAGATCAATCGTTACGTCGAAATTCCTGATGAAGTCTCTGCCCAAAATGAATTGGTCAGATTCATCTAGGTTTTCTACCACGAGAAAGCTCATTCACAGGTTACGTTCCCCCAAATTGAGGGCTCTTATCGGCGTCCTGCCCAGCACCCGAAGTGCCCCTTTGTTTGCAGCCGACAGCCGTATTCTCGAGTCTATCAAATCACCTTTGTCAAAGCCCATCCGTTCCCAAGTTTCGATTGGTATGACGCTCAAGACTGCTCCCGTGTCAAGTAACCCACGTAACTGAGTCTTTTTGCCACTTATGTCTAGCACGTGCCCTGTCACATCTGCCTCTGTCCCGATGTGCATCGCATCTTCTTCACGCATGGCGCAGTGTCCAATTGATCTCACTTTCAACAGTTCTTTCCCTACGTAGATTTGCCCAATTAGGTCTTCGTCACATGTTATCATTGTCTTGGTATAGATGTTTATTCCATCTATATTTAGCATCACCTCGTGTGGACCATAAGCTTCAGTATACCTGTTATCAACACGTACCGACTTGCTGCCCCCTCTCGTGAGTAGTGCTCTCAACGCTCTAGAAGTCGTTTGTGGGCTTATACACCTCAAGTAAGCTGCGTACACGTCAATGTGCATTATTGTCTGGTCGCTCGGTTCGCTCAAGTTTCTGGTTACCTCGTGGCCGCCCACTGTGATTATCGACATTTTTCTAGCCCCGATTTTCGATATGCCGAATGGCTTTACCGTCACCATTTTTACAGTGTTGCAATTCCCGGTCTTTGTTGAGCCCGGTACGGCCTCTGGTGTTGAGTTTGATCCGGTTAAGGTTTCGTTAAAATTCTGTCTTTCGATCTCCAGCTTTAGTCGTTGCTCTATTTCTTTCGCAGCCAGATCCTGTTTTACTTTGGTAATTGCTTCCGTCGCCGCTTTCTCATAATTTATCTCTAGAGAGTTCCCGGCTGCGGATTCTATCGCACCATTAACATGTGTTACAGCTTTCACTGTTTTCGTCGGCAATTCCGTGCTTGGTGGTCCTAAGTTCCTAGATTCAAACTCGTTTTGTCTATTCCGCTGATTCTGCACCGCCGCTAATGCCAACTTATGTTTGGGGTGACTCTGGTCCTTGACCGCTTCCCAGAACAAGGGACAATCCATTCTGAAGTGCTCTTCTTGGTTACAGAAGAAGCATCTCGCTCCTATCTTGATGATTAAGCCACTATAGTACTCGTGTTCCTCCATCTGGCTCATGTCCTCCTCATCCGGTGCGTATCCTAGAATCTTCATGCCTTGTTTGTATGTTGTGCAGTCAGCCACGTGGTGATCCACCGACCCGCAGTTCGCGCATGATCTGCGCTTGTCCATGTCATCTCTAGGCTTGTACCATGACAACCTCTGAGGTTGACTTCCCCCTTGCGTGTTCCTGTTTTCTGAATATGAGTATTTCTTGGGCTTCATCAGCATGTATTCCCTTGATTTATGTCTCATTTCTTCTGGGGTTGGTGCGCTGTCTTTCGACAATGTGTAGTATGTTGCTAACATTGTTCTTAAGTCATCACTTTTTACCCCATCAATGAACTTCGAGGCAATGCTAAAGTTTCTTCTGTTTGTCGACTCTTCTGGGTCACTCCTTCTTCTCAAGCTCTCAAGGTCATCTAGGAACCGATCAATTGACTCGTCGTCCCTCTGCCTTCTCTTTTCAAATCGCATCATCGCTTGGTGACCCTTCATGCCTGACCCGAATCGATTCAGCAATATCTCGAAGATCTTGTCCGCGGTATCGCGTTCTTCTTCTTTCTTTGCAACCACGCATTTTAATGCCGTGCCTTCCAAGTTGCTGAGTATGGCTGTGCATGCTTGTCTTTCATCATTTAAGTTATCTTGCTCTAGGTGTAATCTCATCACTTCCACCCAGGTGTCAATGCATCCATCGGAGTCGTCTTTGAATTCTTTTGGCTTCTTGAAAGTTTTTCTTGATTTTCCGTCTCTCCTATCGCTCGAGTCAGTGTTCCTCGTGGCGAAGGCCTCTAGAGTCATGTTCATCATCTCCCAAGTGCTTGCCCACGTCATGGCATCCAGACCTGCGTTGCTGTTAGCTGTTGAGTCCCCCGGACCACTCATTGTGTTTGATGTTCCATTTTTCATTATTGTTTTAGCAGCCGTTGGTGCTATGCTTATCGCATCCCGGGTTGAAGGCAAAGGTGTCGATTGCCGTTTGTTCCTTTGTGGTTCCACAAAGTCAACTCTGGTGCCTTGCGTGCGATCCGCTGCCGGTCTTTCTTGTGAGGTAGAATTCCTCAAGATTGCATCCAATTTCGCCTGTATTGCACACGAACTTTCGGCCTGATTTCTGTTCATTGTGTCCATTCTCTTTTCCAGGCTACCTAATTGGCTGTTGACATCATCATATCGGTTCTTCAACTGTTGCATATCTCTTTTGATGTTCTTATCGCGTTCTTCATTGGTGGCATCTACCTTGTCCGACATCTGCCGGAGTCTCTCGTCTGTCGCCTTAGCCAGGTTAAAATAACTATCCAGATACTCGTGTTTGTTGTATTTCAACTCTTTCCTTATTAAGTCTCTATCTTCCTCACTGTACTTCAGTTTCTTGTCGATCTGATTTAGTTTTGTCATCAGGTCTCCAAGCTCAAGAGTAGCTGTTTCATGATCAGCCGTTATCTTGTTTTCGGCCGTTGCTTCCTTTCTGGCTTGTTCTTCGTTCAGGTTAGCTTCTGTCGCCTTCGCGCTCACTGTCCCAAATGTTCGTGCTCTTTCAGTTTTTGATTCTTCGGCCGTGTTGTCCTTCGATTTCATTCCGACCATCATCGCCAACTTTTCTGTAAAAGATGTTTTCTTTACTTGAGAGTCGTCTTTCACCGTTTCTCGGGTATTGCCTGTTGTGTCTTCCAACGCGTCTATCGGCGAAAACTCCACGGTTTTTGGATTTTGATCTTCCATATGGGGCATCGGTGTGGATTCCGTAGTCTTCTTCTCCACTTCATCTACGCTCTGCTCTGGTGTCTCTAGATCGATTTCAATTGTGGGCTCCACCTGTTTGTCTTTAGCACCTACTCGCGTCTTGTTCTCGGTACTACTCCTCGTGCTGACCATGCTAACTGGAAAGTTATCTTTTGTTTTGCTTGGGCCCATTGATGTCGTTCCGCGCAGCGACGAGTTATATTTCGTTTTTGATCCACTTGACCTTTTTTCCAGCACCGGTACCCTACTCCGTCTCATTACAATTGCTCTTATTTACAATATTATTATATACACAATTCTATTCTAAGAATAAAATCTTTTGTGGAAAAAAAAATTCTTAAAAGGAAATATACAACGTGATAAAAACCTTTCGTGAAACTTTCCTTATTTGTGGTCTCAACCGTACCGGGTTCCGACTAGTATTGTTCTGTTTTAATTCTGTCTCAAAACACTTATTGTAATTTTACTTCAATTTTTATACCGTCCTAAGACTTCCAGTTACCGTCCCAGGCTTCTTTCTACTGTCCCAAGACTGTTCGGTACTGTCCCAGTACTTTCCGTCAGTGTCCCAAGACCCTTGTCCTGAGAGTAATATCCCAGGACCACTGTCCCAAGACTCTCCCAAGAGTACTGCCCCAAGGTCAGTGTCCCAAGGCTAGTGTCCCAAGACTACTGTCCCAAGACTACTGTCCCAAGGCTAGTGTCCCAAGACTACTGTCCCAAGGCTAGCGTCCCAAGGCCAGTGTCCCAAGACCACTGTCCCAAGACTACTGTCCCAAGGCTAGTGTCCCAAGACTACTGTCCCAAGACTACTGTCCCAAGGCTAGTGTCCCAAGACTACTGTCCCAAGGCTAGTGTCCCAAGGCTAGTGTCCCAAGACCACTGTCCCAGGACCACTATCCCAAGATCACTGTCCCAAGACCTCTGTCCCAAGACCACTATCCCAAGACCACTGTCCCAAGACCACTGTCCCAAGAACACTGTCCCAAGACCCCTGTCCCAAGACCACTGTCCCAAGACCATTGTCCCAAGACCACTGTCCCAAGACCACTGTCCCAAGACCTCTGTCCCAAGACCACTGTCCCAAGACCACTGTCCCAAGACCACTGTCCCAAGGCTAGTGTCCCAAGACCACTGTCCCAAGACTCCTCTGGTCCAAGACTGTCCCAGGACTGCACTGTCCCAAGACTGTTGACTAGTGTCTGAGCGGTGGGACCTCTTTCTTCTTCGTTATGGGGACTTCTTGATTCACTGTACCTTGTACCACCACTCAAGCTCTAGTAAAAATTTTCCCAAAAACCCTCTCTTAGTGGCCAAATGCTGACCCCCCTTTTTCTTTTTTCTTTTTAGTTACCTCTACTTCAATGTTCCAAGCAACTTGAAACCAAAACCTGAGCGCAGGTATCTTGTGATTACCTGTTCGTATAAAAACTAAACACAAATCTTCACCAAAATGCAATCTTCACCGATCCGACCAGGGTACCTACCTTAACCTGATTCTAATTTTGGTTATCCGCTTCCTATGACCAACGCGTGTAAATATCTAATGTAACTAAGTCGACGATGTCGAGCAATTAGTTACTCTAATGTGTCCCCCCTTTTTACAAATTATAACCTCCAACCTCTAACTTAACCAATCCCCCTTCTAACCTCCCCCCTTTTTAGCCCCCCTTCTTAAACCTAAAATTACCTTAAGCGCCGGGTGCTAAACCTCTCAAGAGAAAACCGTAGACCTGTCTCCAGGCCTGCTCAAGTAAAAACGTTCCTCAAAACCGGGGGATATCGCTTATCCAATTTTACACTTATTTCCTATAATGTAATGTGAATTCTAACGATACCCGTTCTGCCCAACTTGAGAACTCGAGAACTGCCAAATCCTTCTTGGCTACTTTCCCACTCGACTGGTCACCTTTTCCAGTCCAGTCTCCTATTGGTTCAGCTCAAGTGCTCCTGAACCATTTTCCCACTCGGCTGGTCACCTCTTCCAGTCAAGTCTCCTATTGGTTCAGCTCAAGTGCTCCAGAACCACTTTCCCACTCGGCTGGTCACCTCTTCCAGTCAAGTCTCCTATTGGTTCAGCTCAAGTGCTCCTGAACCACTTTCCCACTCGGCTGGTCACCTCTTCCAGTCAAGTCTCCTTGTTGTCCAGCTAAGTTCCAAGCTATCTAAAAACCCTTGACAACGCCCCACACTCGGGCACTTTATTGAGGTTACTGGGTTAAATTTCTAGGTTGATCGAAACGATCGAACTTGTAAAACAGTATGGGTATACTATTTAATTAATATAAAGGTTTGATCCAACTAATCTGGTGTCAAAGTCACTGTCTTTTTTCGTTTTATGGTTTTTGTTCCTTTTTCTATTCTTTTGTGGTTTTTGTTTTGCTTTTTGTCTTTTTGTTCGTGTTTTTGTCCCCCTAGTTGCCCCCTTTACTCGGTTAGCTAAGCCTCGTTCGGAGAGCGTACCAGGAAGTTTTCTCGAGTTTTCTTAAAAAGCTATCACGGTACAACCGGAAGGTTTGCACGTTCCTGTCGAACCGTACCACCGGTACTCTAGAATGGGCATGCAGCCCGAAGCTGTCTCAAGTGGGTTCGACTCCGTAGTCTTGATGTCGTAAACACCCAGGAGCGCCATAAAAACACTATGTAACATTCGTCTACTGTAGTCACACATGAAGCTTAAAAAAAATAGGCCCTATAACCATTGGCTCAAGAGTCAGGGACACTATCTCTTGTGTTTTTCTACCTCAAATCAGTCGGAGCCCATTCGGTTCGCTTGTGACATGAGACTACGACCCGTTACAGCTTAAGGCTACTACCAAAATATCCCCCCACTCTAGAAATAAGAACGTCCCCATACTTAGGTCTCAAAATACCCAAAATACATGAACGCCGTTAAAAACCGGGTTGGAACAATCCGTTAAGTTATTTTTTATTGGACGGTGGAATTTTGATCCATTTCAGATGGATCAACCTAAAACTCGCCTTACCTCAACATAACAATCATAGAAATTTAAATTAAGTACTCACATCGTAGCACGCTCAAGAAAGGGAAGTACTTCAGTCGGTAATCAACTCGAGAATTAAATAATGTAACTAAATGAGTTTTAATGTTTATCAGTTTCACACTCTAGAAATTTAAATTAAGTACTCACATCGTAGCACGCTCAAGAAAGGGAAGTATTTCAGTCGGTAATCAACTCGAGAATTAAATAATGTAACTAAATGAGTTTTAATGTTTATCAGTTTCAATGACAAGGACAAGTTTTAACTCTAGGATATAGTTTCTCGTGAAGCATTGGGACACTCAAGCTGTCCACCTTTCCACCGAAAGTTCACTCTAGTCCTGTTCAAATAATAATCCAATCGAGTGATGACAATCCAGTTTTCGGGAATACGCTTGTCTCTATTTCAGATGGGACAATTCTACTCTTGTTTATTGTGACAGAAATTGCGAATAGCAATTTCCCACTGTTTTATCTAGCCACTTTCCCGCGATTGTTACTCGATTGTTCTGATTTCTCTTTTTCGGTTTTCAGTTATCGCGAGAAAATCGTGCATGACATGCTCCATTCGAATTTTTGAAAAATTAAATTTCACTCCAAAATTAAGTGCTCTTGCTTTTCTCAAGGTCAAACTTCCAAATATGACCGACTGGCACATTTTGACTGCAGGTTGCAAACAATTTGTCAAATGATCTCATCATAAAAGAATGGAGATATCCAGAGCAAGCAGAACTTTCAAATTAACACTTGCAAAACGTGTAAGGTGGGTGTACTTGAGTAATAAAAAATCAAAATGCATTTAAGCATTATCAAGTCACATTAAACAAAACAAAAAAAAATCTTTCAACAAAAGAAGAAAAACCAAGATTATTTCTATAAAAATTGACACAGAGGCAAATCTGTGCTTCGCAAACACTGCGAGAACACGACGAAAAGCAGCTTTACAAAGTGCATGAAGAAACAGTAGAAATCGCCTAGAATTAATAAAAACTAGCGTGTAACAACTCGAATTTTTAACAACTCATAAAAAACCGCATATATTGGAAAATAGATCTGCATTATTTGAGTGTACTCTGACAGCACCCAAATACAGGGTTCGCAATTACAAATTTTGCAACATTTTTTATTCAAGCTTTTAATACAAATTATTAAAAACCATAAAAATTTGTGAAGTTTATCAATTTCTTGGAAAAATTTAAAATGAACTAAGAAACGTCACATCTCGAAAACTAAAAGCAATTGAGCAGTCCCATTTGAATGCAAGATTTGCAACTCCTGATAGTACTCTTACAGTACTCAACTACAACGTTGGGAAACTTCTAACTTAATTTTTATTTTAAAAAAAGACAAATTTTTAAGAAACAAGATAAAACGTCTTATCTCAAAAACTACCAATATTTGAGCAGTCTTTTTTAATGGCAGTATTTGCAATCCTTGACAGTACTCTAACAGCACACAACTACAGGGTTAGGAATTACAATTTTTTGATATATTTTGTAAATTGGGTTTTCTTGAAATTTCTGAAAAAAATCACGAAAATCGTCATATCAAGTAAATTAAAAAGATTTTGGGCATTCGTAATTAGAGACTAAACTCGCAACCCCTGAGATTACTCTGACAGCCCCCATATACAGGTTAGCAATTTCAAATTATGAAAAAAGAGTTTTAATTTTCGAAAATTTTTTCGAAAAAACCACAAAAAACGTCGTATCTGGAAAACTAAAAACTCATATTTAGAGGCAAGATTCGCAAATCAACCCTGCGAGCCTGAGAATACTCCGGCAGCCTCACTCACTCCAGAGTTGCAGACTTCAAAACTTTAAGAAAAAAAACTATATTTTAAGTTATCAGATATTTTTTTAAAATCACAAAAAACGTCATATCTGGAAAACTATAAGGTTTTGAGTAGTCATATTTGGAGGCGAAATTTGCAACTCCCGAGAGTACCCTGACAAAGCCTCATTACAGAGGTTGGAAGTTCAAGTTTTGTGAAACTTTTTATTTCTAAGTTCTCCGAAAAATTTTGGAATAACCTCAGAAAGCGTAATATCTCGAAAAGTACAAGGATTTGGGCAGTCACATTCAGAAGCAAGATTTGCAACCCCTGAGAGTACAATCAGTTTCCAACAACAGGATTGAGATCTTCAAAGTTTTGAGTGTTACACAATAACTACTTACTCATCCACAGACGCTAAATGAAAAACAAACACTAGCCACAAATGAAGCAAAGAACAGATAGTATGAAATTTCAAATGCTACTGATCGTCATCATAATAATAATAATAATAATAAAACAGAATTTAGGGTAACACCCAAGAAAGATATTCCCGAGTTCCAGTTTTCCAAAGTTCATTTGTGTTTGTGTTGATAACTGCAGTTCTGACAATTACATGTCAGTCTCCAGGAGGATATATCTTCGAGATTATTTTTATTGACAGAATAGTTTTTCTAAACTTCCGCGATTTTATTTTTTGGATTTTCCAGTTCGTCAAGATTAATCCCTATCTTTTGTGCAGCTGTGTTTGCTAAGAATGTACCGCTTGTCCAAAAGTCACTTTCTTGTTTCT
The DNA here is from genome assembly GCF_963678635.1 of Symsagittifera roscoffensis. Lineage (NCBI taxonomy): Eukaryota > Metazoa > Xenacoelomorpha > Acoela > Convolutidae > Symsagittifera > Symsagittifera roscoffensis. The sequence continues at coordinate 67,923,320 of NC_087066.1, forward strand.
TCTTCAACAGAATTCGTGTTTAATATAACTTCAATTCCTGTGCTCTCGTGTTTAGTTCTGATTTGTTTTGTACTTGAACAAAAGATTCCCTTTCAATATTATACCTGCCTTTCACTATGTCGACAAATGTCAAAAGAACGTGCATTTCGTGATACAAGGGTAGTGGTAGAATCGAAAGTCGTTTTAATCTATCTTTATAGTCTAATCTATTGGTACCAAGGATCCATCTTTCTGCGTTTGCAGTCCATGCCAAGTCGTTCGATACAATTATTCCAAGATCTTTTACTTCTGTGTTTGTTCAAGTGTCTTTCCATTCATTGAAATACTTCCGTTTCCTTTTAAGTTTGACGTTTTACATTTGCTGATGTTTAATGTCATCAAATTCTGGCTACACCATTTCCATATTCTGGTCGCGTCAATTTGTAGAGTGATCGTGTTGGTAGCAATAACTTTATAATCATCCGCGTATCCGAAACAACTTGACATGATACACTCTGGGAGATTATTTATAAAGATTATGAAGAACCGAGGACCCAGTACTGAGCCTTGTGGAACTCCACTTTTGACTTCGAGTTCTGAAGAGATCGAGTTTCCAACTTTTGCACGGTGTTTTCGACCTTTCAGGTAGCTTTCAAGCAGCTCCAAAGCTCCTCCGTGATGTCATTATTTTGCAATTTTTCTATTAATTTTTCATGACTGACCTTGTCGAACGCTTTTTCGAAGTCGAGGTATAGAGCAGTCAGTGTTGGAGTATCGAAGTGGTCAAATATTTCACTGAGATATAAGATCATTTGAGTCATTGTGGATTTACATTTGGTGAATCGATGTTGTTCTTTGCAAATATTAACTGGCTCAAATTCTTGAAAACTGATGTTTCAAGAACTTTTGAGAGGCACGCCAAGAGCGCAATGAGACGATAATTTGAAATGTCTCGTTTGTCTCCGTCTTTGAATACTGGTATAAGGATCCTCAATTTCCATAAGGAAGGGTAGACGTACTTATTACCAATTATGTTGGAAGACGAGTGTCAGTGAAGGAGCCAAGTATTTAGCTAAGCTTTTAAGAGGTAGATTTCCTAGACCGTCAGGACCTTTTGATTTCCCAATACACAAGTTCTCAAGTGTAGTTTGCACATCCTCTCTTGAAAAGTAAGGTTTATCTACTTTTGAAGTTTTGGAGTTATCGGAGGTTCTTTGATAATCCGAGTTAGTAAAGACTGATCGAAAGAACTCATTAAAGAGTTGGGCTTTTTCTTATCGGTGACAGCGATTTGATCATTTAAGTACATTTCTGAGGCAAGTTGAGATGATTTTTGAATGCTCTTAAAATATTTTTGTATATGTAAAAATGTTCCATTTTCGAAAACTAAGTATTCAAATTCTTTTTGATCTTCGTTTAAAAGTTCACTTACTCTTGATTCAAGTGTTGCCAGCTTTAGGTAGTTATTCGTGGACGGTTTTTCATTCATCCATTTTCTCATTGTATTCCTCCTTTTTATTGCATTTGATGTTTCATTGCTGACCCAAGGAGGTAAACTCATTCGGTGTTTCGTCTTTTTGGGTATATGTTTTACCAATATCTTATGTAGCCAATCATACCATAAATCAACTACAACGTCATAATTGCTGAAGCAGTAAGGCAAGAAAGGATTTTGCACAATGTATAATCCGATTTCATTCCAGTTCGCTTTTTCGAACGAAAATATGCTAAAATCTTCTTTTTCAGGCAAGGTTTTTGTCACTTCGAACCAATCATTTAAAGTTAGTTTGAGCTGGAATGGCTGATGATCGGATTTAAAAAGTTTCTTAACGTAATTATCTACACTTACGTTTAGTATTGGCTCTGTATTGTTGACTAGAATGACATCAATTTGCTTTTTAGCAACTGTGATCAATTGCTGGTAATTGTGTTCAAACAACTCCTCTAGTACCAGTGCTTCGTCCAAATTGGAGGACTCCATATGATGCCAGTTTGTGTTATCAAAATTGATGTCCCCTACAAGCATTGTAAGGTTGGTGACGTGATTCCTGCTCAGTTCGTCTAAGCATTCAAGAAGCTCCAGTATAAGAATTGGCGAAAGCCTGTATGGACTGTTTTTAGGGGCACTGTAGATACAGCATAAGAGACATCTGTAGTCATTAAATTCAAGCTGAACAAGTACTGTATCAGTGAATTTTGAGTCAATAATTAATCGCCGGTGTTGAATGCTATTGTGTATTGCAATATGCACCCCACCATGCTTTGTTTGGCCATTTACCGTATTACGATCATTTCGATGTATGACGAAGTTATTGAGAAAGAGAGCATTATCAGGTATTTCTGGTACAAACCAGGTTTCCGTCAAGCAGATAATTTTGTAGTGCTTGCAGTTTATTATGACATTTGAAAAGTCCATGCGTTTAACAAAGTCTACAAGACTCCTTACATTGTACAAAAGTAGGTGGGTACTGTTTTCAAGAAGGTTTGCGGCGAGTCATGACGGCAATTCCTCGTCGTTTTTGACTTCTACCCAGTCATTCCCGTCTTTCTTATACAATTTTAGGTCTCGAGTTTTGAGTTCCTTCCGTAATATTCCAGCTTCAATAATTTCTCGGCGTTTCTTATGTATCAGACGTTCTTGTTTTGCTTCTTCAGCATTGAGTTCTTAACTTACAAATACTAATTTGTCGTACTCCTTAAGCTGGCTGATGGACAGGAGAATCAGTCATCTGTGGAATTTATTTGCAACTGTGAAAACTATTGTCCTTGCTCTTCCCTCTTGATAAGGTCCGGTACGTTTTATTTCAGTGATCTCACATTCGACTGATAAAAACGTCATCAAATCGGATATCTCTTTCATATCATTCTCATTTCGCTCACGGGCAAGTTTTGAAGTGCTTTCAGGCACACCTCTTACTCGTATGCCTTCGGGGGTTTCGGCTTCCACGTTTTTTTGGTGTTGGATGTTCTGCTCCTATATGAGTTTGTTTTGGAATTGCTTGCTTTACGAAGGATTCTTTTAACTCGGATATTGTTTTTTTGATTTCTGTTACTTCTGTTTGAAGACATTTCAGTTGTTTATCATCTTTGGGTTTTTGAGTTTTTGCAGCTGATTCTATAATCCGATCTCGCTGTTTTTGGGCCACACAGACATTGCACAGAAGAAGTGCATTATTTCCCAGCTCTTTTACGCCTAGAAGCGCTGCATTATTTAGTGAAGTACAGCCTTTTGTCAAATGAAAATTGACTCCACAACTGAAGCAGTGAAAATCAACCTCATCGGCAGATATTTCAAACTTACAAAACTTTTTGCCCTCTTTTGCTGCATCTGTTGCAGATTTTAGCCTGGTTTTATGAGACATGGCTGAAAACTTACTTTGGAAAAATCAGTAACTCTCTGACAAGAACGGTCACTAGATTTCTTACCACAATTTCTTTAGATATCGTGTAACTCAAAATCGGTAACTTGCTGACAAGAGCGTTCACTAGAGTTTAAGCCACAAAATATTATTACTGCAAGAAAATCGTTTTTAAGTTTGTATTACAAAGTCCTTAACGCACTTACAAGAGTGGCCACTAGAGTTTGTTCAACAAACTGTTTTTACAGATTTGAGTCTTTGAGTTTTGAGGATTCGTCGAAAGTTGGTCGGTTTTTGTTTCGATTGCTTCAATTTCTTTCGGACTTTTCGCGCTTGTCCAGGGTTCAAATAAATACGAAAACTTTCTGGAATTGGAAACAATTCTTGGTCCGCAAGAGCTTGAAGTATCTCCTTCGAAGTGCAGAAAGTCGTGTTTTCTTCTGGCAGATTTTTTGTTCGTATCCGTCGTAACGCAGGACAACGTAGAAAATTAATTCTAATGCTGAGGATTGATGCTATCGTTTGTATAGCTGCTTTAACTCTTCACTGATGTCGCCTTTTCGTGAAGCAATATCTTTTACCACGTCTACCACAGGGAGTCCAGCGTTTTTCAAATCTTGATAGATGTTTGAGGTTTCAGTCCTTTGGCAGTATATGAATGATCGAATACGAGATGAGACAGTCTTCAAAGAATCAGCCAACTCTGGTCCAGTTAGAGGTGAGTCAAAGTTGTTGAAGTGGGGTGAGAGAGAGAGAGTTGTTTATTGCGTCGTGCCAAATAACAAACTCTTCTGTTGGTTCCGCCTCTCTGATATGCGTGAAGATTTACTTTCTCGCTTTTGTTGTCCTTCGATGACAATCGAGGCCGCTTATGATGGCTGATTGATTTACGCCTAGGCTTCTCAAGCGTCTCTTTTTTTGATATTCTTGAGAATTAAGTGCTCTGAAGAGAGAACTCGCGCCAAGGATAATCATTATAGGGCCACCACGGCTGCACTCATTTCATTCAATCTATTTAATAAGTTTGTTAAGTTTAATAAGTTATAACAAAAGTGCAATCAATTGACCACTTTAAGTGAACACTTTTAATTGCGAATTCGGTTAGAAAAAGAAAAGGACGTACTAATACACATACGCTCGCAAGCGCGCGAGAGTAAACATAGGCATGACACGAAAAGACTGATCGTAATCAAAATTTCATTTATCATTTACAACGCATTTCTTTTTTTCCGAGCTGTGGCCAGTCATTCGTAAAATAAATGAACGTTAGACGCAAAAATGTAACAAGATACGCAAGTAAAATTATTAATAGATAACACCAAACAGAATCAATCATTACCCGCAGAAATCGAGCACAATACATCGCTACAAAATATTATCATGTGAAAAATTTGCTCTTGAATAGGTTCAAAGAAACCACAGTCCACTTGCAAACACTGCTTTGATAACGTTCCATTTTCTAACTTTTTCTTAAAATAGTAATTATAAAAAGCGCCCTTCCGTTTAGGTTCGGTGTAACATTCGCTCGGAAGTACATATTGACGGAAAATAAAGCTAGGTTCTAAAACGACTGGCTAGCTTCTAAACACAGATCCACATGCTTTTCACCGTCTCTGCCAAAGCCAGTTCTTTTGATCGTCTTTCTAACATCGGGTCGAAGAAAACGTTACTGTTTCCGGCTTCGATCAGAACGCTCTAATTAACTTAATTATATACAAAAATAGTGAGCTCATGGCTGGGTCTCAGTATCCCCAGACCACGAGGTCACTCCTCGAAACAGGGCTACTACTTATTTATCATATTACCGTTGTTTTTGTTCAGTAGATAAAAATCATCATCTTGTAACAGTCGCCTATTTAAGTCACATATGAGGCTACAGAAAAATAGGCCCGTATAACCATTGAGTTGAGAGTCAGGGACACTATCTCTTGTGTATTTCCAGCTCAAACGGTCGGAGCCAATTCGGTTAACTTGCGACATGAGACTAAAACCTTTGTTACAGCTTAAAGGCCACTACCAAAATACCCCCACTCTAGAAAATAAGAACGTCCCCATACTTAGGTCTCGAAATACCCAAAATACGCGAACGCCGTTACAAACATGGTCGGAACAACTCGTATGATTTTTTTTTCGTTAGACTGTGGAAATTTGATCCATTTCAGATGGAACAACCTAAAACTCGCCTTATCTCAACATAACAATGTAAAACACACTCAAGAAACTTAAATTGGGTACTCACATACTTAGGGTTAGGTACTCGCACACTCTAGAATTGGTGTAACTAAATCAATAAGCAACTCCAGAATAACTAGGGAATTAAGTCTTGACTCGAGAAGTTTTAAATTAACAAGTCCCAGCTTGAGAATTGAGTTTTAACATGAGATATAAGTTTTTGTCGCTGGACTATTGGGAGACTCTGATTGTCTACCTTTCCGTCGAAGTTTCACTCTGGTCCGCTTCTTATTCGCTTCTTTGTTGTTCGTAATCACTCTGCCTTCTGTTTCGAATAAGACAGCTCTACTCTGGTTTATTTCTATGTGTGGAAATTGCAAATAGCAATTTCCCGCACCTTTTTCTGACCTTTTTCCCGCGATTTTAAATCGGCTCTTCTGATTTTAAGGTTTTCTCTTTTTCAGTTGTCGCGAGAAACTTGAGCATGACATGTCCAATTCGAACTTTTGAAAAATTTCATCTCACCACAAAATTACGTTTCTCGTGTTGCTCAAGGTCAAACTTCCAAATATGACCGACTGGCACATACTCCCCGGACTCAAGATCGATGACCTCATCGCGTGTCGCCGTCTGCCAGTGAGCCACCAGAATGTTGAGTGTTGCTCAAGATACAGTGCCAGTGGTCATTTACAGAAGTTTGCAGCAGAATTAACTTTATCTGCAACCCAAAAATTCACAACCATGCAAATTTGTCACACTATCGCTAAACAGCAATCAAAATCTGCATACACCTGCACCCTTAATTTCCGCTTTGTAAGCTAATGAATAAAATTTTTTTTGTTTATCCAATCTGAAAATTGCCATGCAGCATTTTGATTCATATAATAGACTTAACACATTAATAACAATACTTTGAGTCATTAAAATTTCTTTTCCGTGACCTCAGATTTCATCCGAGTTCACACTCAAGTCCCCCTTTTTTTCCCTCTCAAGACTCAAGAAACCGACACTGAGCTCCCTGCTCACTTCGTGCTCCTCGCCTTCGAGGTGCTATGCCCTGATGCATCAGACACTGTGATCTGCCTCAGCAGCGCTTCCTCATCGTCGGAGCTGATCACGATCTCTTCCCAAGCCTTCAGTTGTTTGTAGGATCACATCCACTCCCTTTGCTCTTGCAATCTCTTCGCCTGGTTCGGCAAGCCCTTCACTTTAGATTCCCGGTTCAAGCAAAAGGAGTTGTATAGGCTCAAACTCACGTTATTTGCCAAGTCTTCTTCCAATATTGACTCCCTAGCCTTGGTGTTGTCTCTAGACACTCGACAATCTCTCTTCCAACACGTTGTGATTGCATTACAATGAGTCAATAAGGGTCTCTTGAAAACTTCCGACCCTATCTCAGCCAGGAACTGTCGATACTCTTTTTGATGTTTCTTCATAAGATCCTTCGTCACCGTATATAAACAAGACGTCAATGTCGCTCGAAACCACGGAAAGAATCTTATGCGGCTCCATTGGTATAGCGAAAACCTTGCACGCAGTCTCAAACAACTCAAGCCTTCTGCTATAATCATGAGCGTGTATCGATTCCGCTGTTGGTGTCTTCGACTCTCGAGATTCCGTTACGTTTTCTTCTATCCATCGCAACGCCAACATTGAACTCACTACCAGCAGGGTCACCTTCTATCGATGATCTGGTAACCCGATCGACCTGATTTCTTCCACTTCCCATATCAGACAGAGGTTTGATTGCTCCGAATACCACACCGTTTGAACCAGGCAGTGGCACGGGCATTCCCCATGTGTGAGGTTTATACTCCGGAGGTTGCGTTCTCCCGATGCTTCAAGCACATGTTCCAACTCCATCATTTTCTCGTGCATCACATCATTCTCCTCCAGTGCTGGTGTGCTGCTTGTCGGTTTTCCGATCGTGTTTTGTCTCTCGAAGTCACTCGCGTTTTCACCTTCCAAGCTCAAGAGTTCCTCTCCCAAGATTTCACTCAATTTATCTCTTTGTTCCCCCGGTACAGTCCCCAGGATCTTCCTCAACAGTCTTTGCGAGTGATGCGACATTCTTGCCAGGCATACGCATTTTGGCACCGAGAAGGCTTTGTCAATCAGTATCCTCTGACTGGATTTCTCCACCAACGCCATATGTAGTGGGTAGTGGCTTCCACACATGTTGGCCATGACTGATCCCACTAGGGACTTTGCATTCACCAGCAAGCTGTAGGCTTCACTCATGGGAAAACACCATTTCCGCCTCTAGACCAATCTTCCACCCTCTGATATGCTTCTGGGTTATTTGCAGCACTCCAGGCCATGTCTCCACGCTAAACGCAGTTACCAAGTGGTGTTCGGACTACAGCATATCCAGCGACTGGAGACTGCACATCCTTGAGAAGAACCCTAATGCTGTTGCTATATTTACTGTAGTGTTCGTGTAACACTCAGCCACTATCTGCACTTCACTCTTCTCTTTCTCGGTGATGTCGCCAAACCAAGTGGCTAGATCTTCTCTCTGGAAGGACTTTATCCTGACACATGATCGTCCATCGCAAGAATGGTCTCCAATTCCGGATGTCAGGTCGAGACAACTACCGGGTTCCATCTTCTTCATTGACTTCTCTAGCTTGTTCATTATTTCTCCCGGCTCCCTTTTATGGGGTAGTATTAGCTTGTGTATCACGTTCAGAGTTCCTAAATCTTCGTCGGCGACAGTCTCACTCGCTCCGTGACTTCTTCTATCAGGTTTGCATGTAGATGTGGGCACCAAGAAGGCCTCAGCAGCTTCCAAACCGTTCCCAGATTCGTGACCAGCGTGCCATTTCCATTTCTAATCTTCAGTTCCATCCTCTTGTTTGAGCACGGTACGCTAATTACCTCTGGCATCTTCGCAAGCATCAGACCTAGGCTCGGTCTCTCCCTTTCCGCTTAGTCAATTTCAATTATCTTCTATGTCCAAAACTTCAACAAATCTGTCACTTCAAAGTTCTTGTGTGCATTTCCGGCATCTTAATCCAAGAAAGGGTTATATGCTATCCCCATTACTCCAGATACATATTGGTATTCCCGCCGTCTGTTGGGTTTCGAGTAGTCTCCAGCCAAGACTAAATTGCGATGCACGTCATGCCCCTCTTCGAACTTCCTGTTGTAGAATCTCCGTACTTAGTCAAGTTTCCCGTGGTTCTCTAGAGACTGTCTGGAGTCATCTTCCTTTTCGATTCCCGTACTCTGGTACACGTTCAGTATGACCGTGGAAACTCTCCTCTCCATAGTTTTGCTCCCCATTGCCTTCTGATGACACATTTGGAAGGTATTGTTGGTCATCACTGACATTATCCACCTCAAGAAATAAGTGGCATCTTTTATTCTCGCTAGACTCAAACCGGAATGATCTCTAGCGATAGGCTGTACCAGCATCTGATAAATCTCTAGTTTCTTGCTGCCCAGCTTCAACTTATCGTTTGATGTCAACACTTCCAATTCAATTCCCGCCAGGCTACATGCTAACATCAGTTGCCCTGCCGTCCTGACGAAAGGGTTTGCCATCAATGGCAACGCAGACGAGGGTGTTCTCATCGCCTCTTCGAAGTATTCCTGCAGCAGATTTTGCCAAGTTCGCTTCAGCTGGTTCCCCAACTCTAACTTGTTAATCTCGGCTTTTTGTTGGGTAGCCCAATTGCGACGTTTGCGGGACACTCCACAATCGAGTTTTTTCAGACAATCCTCCAATTCTTTCATGGTCTCCAGAGCCATCCACCAAGGTCGAGCGGTATTCCTTGTCGTTATTCTCTCAAGAGGATCGCTAGCTACCCGCTTCTGAGGTCGGTAGTCTTCCTCAGTTGTTGAGCTTGTCGAGACTTCCATCCCTTTTATCACCTCGGTTAGCTTCCTTGGTGCGGAGATGCCCTTGTAAGCTGCTGTTTTCCATCGTGCTAAAATCATGGGAGCCGTCTCCTTCAGATTCTTCTCAGAGACCGCATCCACCGAGGCACTACTCAACTCTTCTGTCTCTCTTCTCCTCTTCCGAGACCTTATCCCTCTACTTGGGGGCGTTGCCACTATCATCACCGACTCGACTTCTTTATATGGTCCAGCCTCTCCAACTTTTGCCTCCCCCTTCTCGAGCCCTAAATATATTAGTTTTTTAAATCATATTACTAGTCTTGCTCTTATTTTTCCCTCCAATATTAATCATTCTATCATCAGTTTTTTTGTTTGGAGTAAAGCTGTCTCTACATGCGTCATCTTTCATCTTCCGCTCTTCTTCCCTCAGCTTGATCAACTTGCTCAACAGCTCTTCTCTTGCTTTCTCATCCAGTCCGGTACCCATCAGGACAGATTCCCCGAACTTCTCCACCGTGTACCATAGCTCCTCTTTGAAGTCTTCCAGCGTAGTCTTGCTCTTCACTTTCTCATCGAACTCGCTCAAGAGTTCTCGCCACGCTTTCTCATCCAGAGCGTCCAGAAACATCCACTTGTTGCCTTCTAAAGCGTTCTTCTTGCTTTCCTCAGCGCTCAAAAGCTTCATCCCCATGCGGGAAGTCTCGCTCATCAAGGGCAATTCCAGGTCTTTGCGAGGGGGTGATGTCAGGGGTGGTGTGGCTGTGTTTGCCCAATCGTCTCCACTCAAGTCCTGCAGCAGTTCCTTTGTGGTGAAATCCCTCTCAGCTGGTTTCTGCTCAGGCGTATTCCCCACCTGCGTTTCTTCTCCTGCTGCACTGAGAGTCTCATCCATGCTCTCCCCTTCTTCTGATTCAGCTCGCCTTCTCTCAAGTGCGTCTCTAAACCTATTTTCCACGGGACCGCTTCTCTTGTCTCCAGGGGTGCCCACTGATAGGGTTGAGGGTGTAGCTGGGTCCTGCTTCTTGTATTCCGTGAGGGCTACATATAAGGAGCCTGCCGCATTTAGCTCCTTTTCCTCCTGCTTCATCTCCATTTGCTCCAGCCCGTAGGGTGCTCGATATTTCCTCGTGGCGAATTTCATTTCATCTTTCAAGACTTTGTGTCCTTCCTCCACGATCATTCTTCCATCGTCCCAAACCGGCAGCATATTCTCCAGCCTAGCCTGCTCAAGCGTCCTCAAGATATCCCTAACCTCGAACTTCGGGGGCAAGGAACCTCTCATCCTCTTCGCTTGGGTCGTCCACGAGTTTATTTTGATGTCGCATATAAGAAAATAAACTGCGTCTGTGTACTTAAGGAACAAGGGATCCCAACCGTCCGTGAATTCCTTCTGTTGCTTCTCCACCGTGACTCTCGCGTGTAGGGAGGGGACCACCAGCGGGCTATTCATCCCCAGTGTCATTCTTCTGACTATCGGAAACTCTGGGACAGTGGTGGGCAGAACTTCTCGCTCAAGTATCATCCCCTGCTCTCTCTTCACCAGGTCAAAATTTCCTTTCCATGCCGGGATTCTCAAAATCTCTTGCTTATCTGCTGCCAGGGGATTTAAATTCAAGAATTTGTGTTAGACCCCTCTATGGGACCCTCACGTTCCCCCTCCCATTCTGCACTGTAACTGTCGCTGGAAGTTGAATACCATCAGCTCGGGATCCTTCACTTTCCCGAAGAGCACCGTGTCGCTCATCCGTGCCCTCAACTCCTCCTGTCTGCACCAGTTCAGCGCTGTTCTGTCTAGGACACTTATTAAGCTCACGTGTGCCACTGAGTTTCGGTACGCCGCCACAAGCGGGTCAGTAAAGGCGTATGTCACTGCCGGCCCATAGATGCCACGACGTATGTCACGACGTATGTCACGACCTCACCAAGTCCTCTGATCATCCCTAGTGGGTCAGATCTCATGGCTAGACACAGATCCGTCAACAGAGGCATGCCTCCATTCGCCTACTTCAATTCCTCCTTCGTCTTGGGATTTTTTTCTTCGCCTGTCAGGTGTCGATTCTGCAACGAGAGGTACTCCACCAACAGCGTCTTCAGTCCGGCCGTGCATTTGTACGAGTAGGTTTCCGTGCTGGGATGAGTCTTCCCCATCGACAGAGGCTCTCCATATTTCATCAATTGATGAAATGCTGTTAGTTCCCCGTGGGTCATGAGTACTAATGTCAAATACCCGTCAATTCTTAGTGTTTCCACACCTCTACTGAACATGTAGGCCGGACCCATGTTGAATAGATACCGGGGGTAGACCAAGTATAGGGCCAACAACTTATTTATGGGCATGTTCAGCAGTTCCTGCACGAACGCGTCGAAGATGGTATCTTTCGCATAGAACACTCTAGCCATGTACCTCTTCTCACAACAAGGGCTCAAGAACCTCAAGATCTCGTGGTTCTTCCTAGTCCTCAGATCACTCTTCGCGTGTTCACTCCAGAATCCCCTAACGGTGACTTCATTCGCTGCTGTGACAAATCTTCCTAATGTCATGTCTCTGTTCTTTGCCACTTCCAGCTGCCCCTCAAGAAACTCCCATATCTACTTGATGAGGAGTGGTGCACTCTCCCGCGTCTTGTCTGTGGCATTCTCAAGCCTTGGTGTCAGAAACGGCCACCTGCCTCTCTCTTGCATCAGACGGTACGCCATCGCTTCCAATTGTTTCTCGGCCGCAGCCACTAGCTTTCTCTCGTTGTTTGGTCCCCTCGCCTTGCTGGTGGAGCTCGTGATTGTCAAATCCATGCCTTGAAACCAGAGGCTCGCTGTCAAGTGGTTTATTATCGGGTGATTATCCCTGATTTCTGGGTTGAATTTCAACTGCCGAGCAAGGTTCGAGATCTCAAGCTAGAGATCTCACGCGTTCCCTTCCGCTATCAAGATCAACATGGCATACACGAACTGTAAAGCGGGTGCCATACTCGCGTAGCCCGGGGACGTCGTGAACGCCACTCTTGTCCTGGGTCCGAATCTTGAATCCACCGATTCCTGCACCTCATTCATTGCAGCGAACAACGTCTGGATCGCTTCACAGATCTTCTTAGGCGTTGGCGCCTCCCCTTTCAGGTGCTCTAGTAATCCTGCCTCATGCAAGTGATCGTTCTCCGATTTGATCGCTACCACCAGGGTCAGCATCTGATTCAACTCCGCACCAGGCAGCAAATACACCAGGGTTTCTGGCCAAAACAGTTTCGGGGACGTCCTTTCAAAATCCAAGTCCGCCACGATAATTACTCTTGCCGCTCCCGGGTCTGATCGATCATATACTGCCAATGTTTTCGCCAACTGCGAGCTCCCGCAATGTTTACCATATCTAGGCTCATCGGTTTACTTCGAACCATCGTTCGCGGCATCCGGGAGCCCCATGTGTCCCGGCTCAAGCAGCTTCTCCGCCACTCTTAACTGCGCGGGCGTTGCCACCCTGATTCGGGCTATACTTGTTCGATGTTTGGGAGGTTCCACTATGAGTCCCAGATTTCCAGACAACTGAGTGGCCTGTAGTTGATTGGTCACCTCACCGACTTCAGCGGGATCCCAGTCAAGTCAGCTGACTCCATTGTCCTCGCCAAGTGTGCCTCGTGGGCCTTCAACCAATCTACACAGTGGTGTCGACTCAAGTCCTCGTGTGACACGTCCTTGAGCCCCAAGACCTCTGCCAATTCCTGTCTGCACTCCAAATCCTCCAGTTCCAACTCTTTTACTCTCTCCGAAAATCGCGTTTTACTCGCCTCTGCCGGTCTCCCCATCTTTTTGTTGTCCACCACCACCACCGAAGACACCAACGAACTCTGGGGCGTGGATGACTCCGCCTCCTCAGCCTCCATCGGTGTGGACCCTGGTTGTCTGGTCTGGCTGCTCCTCGATCTATCTCTCGAATCAACTCTCGCTCCCAGACGGCTGGATAGGGGTCTATGGGCAAAAAAAGGAGGTGTCGGAGGTGGAACAAAGGTAAACTGGGCCGTTTCCAGCAGGTCCGACTCTAGCAGGTTTATGTGCCTTTGGAAGACACCATTCAGCCAGTCCGTTCCCTTGGGCGTATCAAAGTGGATGCCGTCCGAGGATGCATCGTGCGGAAGGGAGCGTTCCATCAGGTCGGCCACATCTAGCAACCTCACGGGGAGCACGCTTCTTTGCTGAATCTGCCTGATTTCTTCGTTGATATTTCGCACCTTCTCATTCATTTCCATCGCATGTTGGTCAAACTTCATGTTGTATGGGACCGTACATATGGTGAGTATTGGGGGATCAAAACAAATCCTCAGCTCCTTGAAGGATACAACTCATCTTCTCGTGCAACCTCATCACCTTCCTTGACTCTCCTCTAGACACGTCATTGGTCCCCATCATCAAATTGACCGTAAACATCTTCACCATATCCAACATCTCCAGGGATGCCAACATCTGCGGCGTTCCAGCTCCAGAAAAACTCAAGACTCCAACCTGCCAGTGTGATTGGATTCGCGTCAGCACCCGTATCAAACTGTCCCCTATGATCAAGTGAACCGCACCATCCGGTATTCTGGGTTGAGTGAAGTATTCAGCCCAGGTCGCGTCATGGAAACAGTCCCTCCTGGCCCGCTCTGCTGCCATCCAGTCCATTCGGTTGTGCCTGTGGTATGCGCCATCCTTATTCTTCTTGTAGCTCGCGGTTGTCACGCTCCTAACTGCATGGTCCCTCCAAGTAGGAGGTCGCTCTTCTCTCACCGAATCGTCACGGGCTTTGGACTGTAACCTATCCTGTAGTTCCATGAGACGTGATGAACTCGATACGGCCTGGCTACTACTTGTGGTTGAACTAAGGTTATATCCTCGGAGCGTGACCTCCATCAATGGCCGTATCGATTGCATATCCAGACTGTGCACAGCGGGCAACGGTTCGGGTGGTATCCACACCTCCAGCCCCTCATTCATGTGCTCCTGGGCCGCCCGGTCTAAATTGAACCGGCCACTGGGCCTAGGGACCTCGTCCACCTCCATTCGCGACTCAGGTGTGGCGGCTAGTTCTGCCGTCCTTGTCATCTTCTCTTTCTGTCTCGCGAGCTCTCGTTGTCTTCTCTGAAGCTTCTCCATCTCCGACTTCAGCTGCTCACTATTCACTTCATTCTCGCGGACCCTCTGCTCCTGCTGGTACTCTGCCCTGATCATGTTGAGATCACGCCTCGCCTGATCCCTCTCGAGGATTGCCTGATCTCTCTCCAGGTTTGCCTGGTCCCTCTCGAGTTTCACGCCATCCTTGTCAAGGCTCGCTTTGTCTCTTTCCCTTTGTACCCTGTCTAGTTCCCTCTTTAAGCTACTGAGGTCCGGCTATGCTTCCTCCGTCTGTGGAGATCGTATCATAGACAACAGCCTGCTCGTGGATTGGGCCGCGAATCCGCTGGCGGTCTGGCGGGGAGTGCAAAACTCTCCCGCGCCATACTCCGTGTCATTGCTTAAGCCAGGATTTCTCCCCAAGTCGAATGCCCTCACGCCTCTATCCACGTTCCAGGACAACCATCTAGTCTGCTCCTGATTGGATATCCCCTCCGTCGTGTAGCCAACCATCAAGACAGCTTCTGTCGCTGATTCCCTGCGTTCACCCTGCGCCTCTAACTGCAGGATGGCGTTCAACGTCACCGCCATCCTCTCATCGACTTGGGTGTAGTCCAGATCCCTCAAGCGTTTGTATAGTTCATCGAGCGTAGGTCTCTTGAGTGCTGCAGGCATAGATTTCCAAAAGCGATCCGCCATTGTCACAATCTTCAGATGATCTCACGTGTCAACCAACTTGAGAATTACCTTATCCACAAACTTGAGAATTACCTTACCAACCAACTTGAGAATTACTTTACCAACCAACTTGAGAACTGTTTCCCTTCAATGCTGCTGATCGTGAACTTGTTCAAGACATTGTTTCTTCTTTTAAATGAGTGCGGTTAGGTCGTCAACTCAATTTTGCAAATCAATCTGAAATTAAAATGCAGTTTTTAGACCGAGATGTCCCGCACATAACCTAACCCCCCCTTTCATTGTGTTTAAAACACTATCCCACCAATTATTTACTAAAATGATTCAATAAGTGATTTTTAAGAGCATGCAAAATCATTTCATGTTTTAGCACCATTAACTCTCTAAGATTTAATTGTCATGCCAATTACATTAAAATCCGTCTAGCTGACTCGTGTCCCTTTGTACCTGACTCGTGCCCCTTTCTACCTGACTTGTACCCCCTTTGTCCGCTCGATACTCAGGCGATACTCAAGTAATACTTCTTGTATAGTTGTACCGTTATCTCCGTTTCTGCAAAGACCACGTGTAGGATTGCGTACAATTCCCTAGGGTTCAACTTGCCCCTGTTTGGGTCATATACCGGCATGGAGACCTCCATTATCCCTCTTTCGACCATGAAGTCCCTCAGCCTCGTTAGTGCCAATATCACGTGTTTGGGGTCTATCGTGTTCCTTTCGTTAACCCTTGTTACCAAGAAGCACAGGTATTTGCCAGGAACTTGTGAAACTGAAGGAGGAAGCGCAGCCATTGCTCCCAGCCCCGGTCTCTGCCTAAATAGAAACTCCACATTCTGATACTCTCTCTTGAAGCCTCCAGTCTCGATTTGAAGCTCATATCTGCCGTTATGCAGATCGCGCTTGTCCTGTTTGACAAGATGAAGTCGCTGAGATAAGTCCTACCCCCACTCCCCGGACAAAAAAAATTTATCGACGTCCCCGTCGATGATGCCGAGTCTAAATTATCTGGTGGTATCTCGAGCGGCCTGTCTTCGTCTTCAAATGTTTCTCTGCTGAGACATCGACCTGTTGGATACTTTGCTCTTCATCTCCCATGTTCTTGAGATCGCGCATCCATTCCAGTATCCTTCCTGTTATCCCTCCTTTCTATTTCGCTCTGCTCCAGATCTGTTTCCTGTTCAGGTATCGAGTAATCCTCCTGCAAGTAGTGCTCACCGTCGTCATTGGCTACCAACTCGCCCACATTCACTAACTCTTCGCTCATCTCATCAGGTTGTATTTTATCAATCAAGAAGTCATCCCCGTACCTGTTGTATCTCATGCCTGTCTGCTTGCGATAGCCAATCCTTGTTTCTGTTGTCCTCGGCAAGTCTGGTTACGTCCATTTCGGCACCTCACTCTGCTCCGGATCATTCCAATTTTCTTCCGCAAAGGACCCTGCATCTGAGTTTGCATCTATCTTCTCATTTTCATCCATGCTCACGCCATCGTCGCCATCATTCTTCTCTCTGGTGCCTTTCTCGTTCACTTCGCATGCTGGCTCTACCAATAGGTACCCAAGTCCTTCCATGTTCTGCGGCACACACCAGTCTTCTGGAGATGGGACGTGAGGCTTCAGATTTTCACAGTGCGCTGTACGCCCTGTACACAAGCGGTAGAACCGTCCCTGCTGATGTACCTCCGTTATCATGAACGGTCCTCGCCATTCCCTCCGTAGCTTCTTCGTCCCCTTCGGAGGTATGACATTCTGGAACACCCAGACAGTTTGTCCCACTGCATACGGTTTCGCTTGAAGTATCTTTTCATCGTACTTCTTCCGCTGCCTCATTTGTGCTTGCGCCGTATTTCTTCTGCAGAGCTCGTTTAGTTCCTGTTGTCTCTTAACCGCTTCTTTCACTTAAGCTTGAGGCTACGTCCTTACCCCCTCGTATTCCGAATAAAAGAATGTTAGGGGCATCGCTCTTTCCCTGCCTGTCAACATCATGAAGGGACTGATTCCTGTTGTCGAATGTTGCGTGCTGTTATACGCCCCTACCACTTGCGGCAGATACTTATCCCAGTCCGTCATATATCTCGAGCAATACACCCTGAGCATGTTCACCAGCGTTCTGTTCTGTCTCTCAACTAGTCCGCTAGTCTGAGGATGGTAAGTAGTTGAGTGTGCTTGATCAATGTGCGACCTCCTCATCAACTCTTTCGTTAAGTCCCCAACGAAGGATTTCCCGTTGTCTGAGTGAAATGTCAGCGGACAGCCATATCGTGATATCCAATGTGTTATCAAATGGTCACAAGTTTCCTCCGCTGAGGCTGTTTGACATGGTGCCGCTTCTGCCAATTTCGTGAAGTGGTCTATTGTGACCAGTATTTGATTATATCCCGAGTCTGTCATGCAGATCTTCTGATGGTCTATCTGCACAACTTAGTTAAACTCCGAGCTCTCTACGGACTTGAGTGGCGACTTCATCTTTCTTGGTTCTTTCACTTGTAAAAACGCCATTTATTCACCCACCTTTCACAAGCCTTTCTTAACCCTGGCCAGTCAAACCTGTGTAGTATCCTCTGTTGTACTTTGTCTATCCCCTGATGTCCCATCTGGTCGTGCGATCTGAATAACACCTCCGTCTGGTACAGCTGTGGTAGTATGATGAGGTTGTGCTTGTGTAGTATTTTCTCCTCATATTTTCTTCTGCAGGCTATCACACCATCAGCTGTGTGATAGAGTAAATCTTTTCTCTCCTTGTAGAACTAGCTCAAGATCTTGTAACTGTCTTCCTCCAGATCCCCTTTCTCTTTGACCCATGTCTGAATCCATTTGGAGAGATTGCTCGTCATTCTTCTGAGCCCGAATCAGATCTGACAGTCTGTATCTGGCTTTGACGTGTTCCTTCAATGCCATTATTTGACCATTCCTTTCTCCGGGACTGTAGATGTCATCTTTCAGTTTGACACAAACTATTCTTCCTTTCATCAACAGGAAGATTTTCCTTTCATCATCAGGCACCAGGTTTGTTCTGACGTTTGAATTGCACGATAGCTCCCTGAACGGTTTCCTTGATACTGCAATTTTCTCAAGTTCTTCACCTCCGCAATCCTCTTGCTGATCCAAATTGTATGTTCCTGAGGAAGGGTCAGTTTGTAGTTCCCTGTCACTGTGCCTCATTTTCTCTTCTGCCAATATCATGCATAGACTATCCTGACCATTGCTGCTCTTCTCTGAGTCTTAATCCCATTCATCGGACTCCCCGGACAATTTCTCTTCTTCAGCATTTTCTTTTGATGTAGCCCACTCCCCGGACGCTTGACCCAATCCAAGGTGTTAGGCCCCTTCATTAAATGTCACCCTCTTCTTTCGAACCATGGTCCGCCTTAGTATCTTTTCCGGGATCTTCTCTACTAGTGACTGCACGACATCCTTGCCATCGAGTTGCTTTTCTTTCAACGGGTCCCTGCCATACGCTGTCTCATCTCTTCTCAGTATTGAGACGTCTGGTTCGTCTTCATCATTGGTCTGGGGAACGGGTCTATTGTCTGCTAATCTCTCAAGTAGTCTCCTCAGGTCCTCACCTATCTTTACACTTCCCGTCTCGAGCTGCTTGAGATCGTAACTTTTCGCCTTTAATGTTTCCCTCACTATTTTTGACTTGAGCATTACTTCCATTGGTATCCCTCAGTTTTTCTTCAAGATTGTTTTCAAGCTCTTCAAGATTGTCTTCAAGCTCTTCTGGCAATTCGGGATGATCCTCTATTGGTTTTCCTGACTTGTCGAGCCATCTCGTGAGTGGTAGGCTGTCGTATATTTCTTTGTCCATAAGGAGAAGCCATCTTTGATTTCCGGTTTATCCGCCTCCCTTTGTTCCTGCCTTTCGTAGAATTCCGTCTTCTTAATCAAGCTATCGGAATTTTGATGTTTGTCCCTTTTTCTGTGTTCGATGATCATATTGTAGCCATCCAAGCGAACTATCCATTTCCCAATGTAGCTCTGATCCATTGAGTACGTTTTCAACCAGCTTAGTGCTCTATTGTCGACCTGTAACTTGAATGGTTCGCTACATAGGTACGCCCTGTATTTCTCAACAAATGTTACTACCGCAAGCATTTCTGCCTTGGGCGCGGCCTACTTCATTTCTGTATCACTCAAGACTTTGCTCCCGTATGCTATTGGTCTCAAGACTGTCTTCCCGTTCCATTCCTGCTCTTGATGGAGTATGCGCGAGATCGTTACCACTGACGCATCAGTATCCAGCATGTACATCCCTTTTTCCGCCGGCATACCTAGCACCGGTGCTTCACACAACTCCTTATTTATTCTCTGGAATGACTCCTCCGCTGCGTTGTTCCACATGAACTTCTTGCCCTTGTGCCTCATGAGCTGTTGCATCGGGTACACTTTGTCCGCATAGCCCTTAATAAATTCCCTGTAATAATTTGCGAAACCCAAGAAACTCATCAGATGATGTTCCGTTTTCGGTGATTTCCAAGTCAGCACTGCTTCTACTGTGCCTGGGTCTGGCCGATGGCATGTTTATCCACCATCCTCCCCAAGTACTTAATTGAGTCCTTGAGTATCTCGCACTTTGCTGGCTTGCATTTTAGACCTGCTCTTTTCATGCAGGCGAACACCTCATCTAGTCGCTCGATGTGGTCCAAGTGTAGGTGTCGCTATTACCACGTCGTCCAAGTAGCACATCACCAGGTTGCCATATATCTTCGTTTCACTTGTCAATGCGTGTGCCATCAATCGTTGAAACGTAGCCGTGGCGTTGCAAAGGCCAAAGGGCATCCTCCTCCATTGAAACAGTCCTAGCTCGCAAGCAAACCCTGTTTTGTCTCTGTCCTGCTTCGTCAGTGGGACCTGCTAAAAAGCCGAACCTAAATCAAGAGTTGTAAAAAATTTTGAGAGGCTCTGATCAATCCTAGGTATGGGATAGGCATCCTTCACCGTGACGGAGTTCAGGTATCGAAAGTCGCAACAAAACCTCAACTGGTCGCCTATCTTTTTGGCCATCACTACTCCACACGCCCACGGTGACTTGGATGGTTCTATCATGTCATACTCTAGTAACGTCTCGATATCTTTTCTACACGCGTCCGATTTGTGTGGGGTCATGCGCCTCGCCCCCTCCCTGTGTGGTACCGCGTTTTCCTCAAGTTCTATTTCATGCTCAACAAAATTACAACACCCGATTTACGCTTTATGTCTCGAAAAAACTTCCTCGTTCCGCTCTAGTACGTCCTTGATGGCTTCGAGCTGTTCATCTTTCAGTTTGCCCCTCAAATAATCAATCTCCGGCAGAACCGGTTTATCAGTTAGCATTTCATCTAGTGTGGGTCGCTCTGGAAAGTTCGAACAGCTCGACAGCCCATCGTCCGTTTCTGACTTAAGTGATTTAATAAGACCTGAAGAATCGTTTATTTTCTGCAATCGTCTCAAGATACAAATTTTGTCCCTGTGATTGGGACAATCAACAACTTCATTTTGTTTTGAGTTCTCAATCGTTTCATATCGAGTTTTAACCGGTAAAGCATATCCCAGTTTCCTCCCTCTCTGTGTCGTGATCGGTAGATCAAGGGTATTCAACAAGACACTGACGCAGAGGCCGCTCTTTGTTATCGAGAAGGATCTTCCTAAAATAGCAGCATTTTGACTATTTGGATTTGGGATTATGCATACTTGCTTGATGTCACTTATTTTATTATAATTTTTCATTCGCAAGCTTACTATTGCAGCTTCGTTCGCTTTCATCCTTACCCTCCTACTCAATAATACCGGTGCTTTGTTCTCAATCGCCATTATTAAATTTACTGGTTTAATTACGTAATTCTTTTCCGGGTTCCGAATCCTGAACATCGCATTGTTTAGATCTTTTGTAACATCGAAATTCCTGATGAAGTCTCTGCCTAAATTGAATTGGTCAGACTCATCTAGATTCTCCACCACGAGAAAACTCATCCACAAATTGCGTTCCCCTAAGCTTAGGGCTATTATTGGTGTTCCCCTAAGCTTAGGGCTAGCTTGGCTCATGTCTTCTTCATCCGGAGCGTATCCCAGACGTTTCATGCCCTGTTTGTACGTCGTGCAATCCGCCACATGGTGATCCGCTGATCCGCAATTTGCGCATGACCTACGTTTATCCATATCATCTCTCGGTTTGTACCATGACGACCTTTGCTGCTGGCCTCCCCCTTGCATGTTCCTGCCATCTGAATACGAATACTTTTTTGGTTTCATCAGCCTTTATTCTCTCGACTTTTGTCTCATTTCCTCCGGGGTTGGTGCATTATCTTTCGAAATAGTATAATACGTTGCCAACATCGTTCTCAAGTCGTCACTTTTCACCCCGTCGATGAACTTCGAAGCGATGCTAAAATTTCTCCTGTTTGTCGATTCCTCCGGACCACTTCTTCTTCTCAGGCTCTCAAGATCATCCAGGAACCTATCGATTGACTCGTCGTCCCTCTGTCTTCTTTTCTCAAATCTTATCATCGCTTGGTGGCCCTTCATCCCTGTCCGAATCAATTCAACAGTATTTCGAATATCTTGTCCGCCGCATCATGTTCCTCCTCCTTCTTCGCCACTACACATTTCAACGCTGTGCCCTCTAGGTTGCTTAGTATTGCTGTGCAAGCCTGCCTCTTGTCGTTGAAGTTGTCTTGTTCTAAGTTTAGTCTCATGACTTCCACCCATGAGTCAATGCAGCCATCCGAGTCGTCTTTGAACTCTTTGGGTTTCTTGAAGGTCTTCCTGGATTTACCACTTCCTCTATCACTCGATTCAGTGTTCCTGGCTGCGAACGCTTCCAGTGTCCTATTCATCATCTCCCAGGTGCTTGCCTAAGTCATGGCGTCAGGGCTACGTTAGTGTTTGTGCTCGAGACCTCTGGTGCATTCGTGGTATTTGAGGATCCAGCTTTCATAAAGGTCTTAGGCCCCCCTGCCCCGGTGCTCGCTGCAATCCGTGGTAACGGTGTGGTATCCCGTTTATTCAGTTGTAGTTCAATGAAGTCGACTCTGGTGCCTCGCGGTCTTTCCGTTACCAGCTTCTCTTGTGCTGTAGAGTTTCTCAGGAGAGCATCCAGTTTGGACTGTATAGCACATGAACTTTCTGCTTGGTCTCTGCTCATTGTGTCCATTCTCATCTCTAGGTTCCACAACTTTTCGTTCACAGTTTTGTACCGTTGTTTCATTTCCTGCATGTCCTTCTTGATGTGTCTCTCACTCTCTTTGTCGTTAGCTTTCACTTTTTCTGAAATCTGTTGTAACTTCTCTTCTGTTGCCTTTGCCAGGTTGAAGCAATTGTCCAGCTTCTCGTTTTTATTGTATCGTATTTCTTGTTTCAGCATTTGTCGATCTTCTTCGCTGCACTTCAATTTCTTATCGATTTGCTCCAACTTTGCCAGATGTTTTTCATTGTTTGCCGTTGCCCCAATTTTGACCTGTTCGCCGTCGTTTTTGGCCTCTGTTGTTATTGCAGAAACTGTTCCAAATGTTTTGATTTTCTCGTTCGTTCGTACCACCTCCTCTTTCTCTCTTGGTTTCATTCCGACCATCGCTGCAATCCTCTCTGTGAACGACGTTCTTTTTGCTTGAGAATCATCTTTTATCGTTTCTGGTGGGTTACTCGTTGTGTCGTCTACAGTATCAATTGGTGAAAATTCAATCGTCTTCTTCTCTTGTTCTTCTACATTTGGAATTGGTGTTGATTCCGTCGTTTTCCTTTGCATCTCGTCAACACTTTGATCTGGTGTCTCAAGATCAATTTCTACAGAAGGTGCAGTCGGTCCTTCCACGGCGCTTTCTTTCGTCTTTTGCTCTTTTGCGCTTCTTGTGTTGACCATGTTCACTGAAAAGTTCTTTTTCATTAATCTCGGATCCGACAATGTTGTTCTCTGTTGCGACGAGTTGTGATTTTTCTTTGATTCTTGAACTCTCTTATCTGCTATCAGTACCCTACTTCAAGTCCTAATCTTAAGCTTAAAATCTAAAAATTTTAAGAAAAACATATTCCCAAATCTCCTTATGAAATAAATAATAAATAAAAAAAATTTAGTCTAGTCTTAACCTTAAGCTGCGTTCGTTCGTTCTGAAAGGTTCCTGGTGCTTTTTAATCAAGTTTTGGTACAATTTACACTGTCCCAGGAGCCTTTGTCCTAATGTTGGGATACCTCGCACTGTCCCAAGACCTAGTGTTGAGACACTTCGCACTGTCCCAAGATCTCACACTCAAGCGTTGGCACACTTCACACTGTCCCAAGACCCCTCAACCTGGTGTTGGGACACTTCACACTGTCCCAAGACCCTTCTACTCAAGTGTTGGGATACTTTACACTGTCCCAAGACCACCCACTCAAGTGTTGGGAATCTTCGCACTGTCCCAAGACCCTTCGCCCTAGTGTTGGAACACTTCACACTGTCCCAAAACCTAGTGTTGGGACACCTCGTACTGTACCAAGACCTTATGCTCAATTGTTGGGACACTTCACGGTATCCCAAGACCTCCCACTCAAGTGTTGGGACACTTCGCACTGTCCCAAGACCCTTCCACTCAAGTGTTGGGAAACTTCGTACTGTCCCAAGACCCTTCCACTCAAGTGTTGGGACACTTCGTACTGTCCCAAGACCCTTCCACTCAAGTGTTGGGACACTCCGCACTGTTCCAAGACCCTACCACTCAAGTGTTGGGACACTCCGCACTGTCCCAACGCTGCCTTCTCAATTATTTAGACTCCTCGTACTGACCCCAGAGTTCTTCGTTACAGTGTTGGGACAGTCGGATCTCTTTTTCATCTTCGGTGTTGGGACACTTAGATCATTATCCCCGGTACCACCACTTGAGTCCTAGTGTTAAAAATTCCCCAAAACTCAATCTTACTGATCAAAATTTTTTCCTAATAGCCCCCTTATAATTACCTCCCTCTACTAATCCAATGCAAATCGAATTGCGACTTGTTAGCAAATGTCTGGTGATCACCTGTTCTTCAAAAACCAATAAAATTAGTTCAAAAAACGTAAAAATTTAAGCGATAAAAATTCTGAAAAACAAAAGGATATACCTACCTAAAACTTAAAGGTGACAAATGTCGTCCTTTCGTAAAAAAACGTCTGGTACCTGATCGTCACGCGTTTTCCTTCTCCTACGAACGATCTTATGGGGTAATCTCCTTTCGAGTTTCAAAAACTGTCTATTTCCGATCCCCCCACCCTATCCTAGCAGGTCACCTACCTTAGTCCGATCTTAAATTTGGATATCCTCGCATTGCAACTCTTATCTGGGTCTAGAGATCAGACTTTCTAGACTCTGGCACTACTAATGTAACTATAATCGAAGATATCGGTTATTGTAACTATAATGTATCCCCCCTTTTTACAATTTGCAACCGCCAACCTCTAACCTAACCAGTCCCCCTTCTAACCTCCCCCCTATTTAGCCCCCCTCTTAAGCCGAAAATTACCTTAAGCGCGATGGGTGCTAAACCTCTCGAGAGAAATCTGTAGAACCTGTTTCCAAGCTCTGCTCAAGTAAAAACGTGACCTCAAAACAGTGGGTATCCGCTTATCCAATTTTACCACTTATCTCCTATAATGTAATGTGGATTTTAAGGATTCCCGATTGACCAAACAGAACGCCCCTCTGTGTCCTACTCTGTTTGTTCTGATTCTGTGCTGGTTGTCTCTTTGGCGTATCCACCACCTCTCTCCAGAACCACTTCCCCACTTGGCTGGTCACCTGTTCCAGTCAAGCCTCCCAGTGGTCCGTCGACTGACCAAACAGAACACCACTGTGTGCCCTTCTCTGTTTGTTCTCGTCCGTGCTGGATGTCTCTTTGACCTTTCCAGCACTTCTCGGGTCCCCTTCTTGAGAACCACTTTCCCACTTGGCTGGTCACCTGTTCCAGTCAAGTCTCCTAGTGGTCCGGTGAAGTTGCAAGCTATCTGAAAACCCTTAACAACGCCCCACACTCGGGCACCTGTGTTAAGATGCTGAGTTGATCGAAACGATCGGTCTTATTGGAAAACAGTATGGGTATACTATTTCAATTAATCAATTAATATAAAGGTTTGATCCACCCTATCTGGAAGTCAAGCCACTGTCCTTTTTTGTTTTATGGTTTTTTGTTCCTTTTTCTCTTCTTTTTTGGTTTTTTGTTTGGCTTTTTGTCTTTTACCCGTTTTTTGTCCCCCTATCACGGTACAACCGAAAAGTTTGCACGTTCTCGCTGAACCGTACCACCGGTACTCTAGAATGAGCATGTAGCCCGGAGCTGTGTCAAGTGGGTTTGATCCCGTAGTCTTGATGTCGTAAAAACACCCAGGAGCGCCATAAAAACACTATGTAACAGTTGCCTACTTAAATCACATATGAGGTTTAAGAAAAATGGCCCTATAACCATTGGTTCAAGAGTCAGGGACAATATCTCTTGTGTTTTTTTACCTCAAACGGTCGGAGCCAATTCGGTTCACTTGCGACATGAGACTAAAACCTTTGTTACAGCTTGAAGGTCACTACCAAAATACCCCCCCCCCCCACTCTAGAAAATAAGAACGTCCCCATACTTAGGTCTCAAAATACCCAAAACACGCAAACGCCGTTAAAAACAGGGTCGGGACAATCCAAATGATTACTTTTTATTAGACAGTGGAACTTTGATCCATTTCGGATGGATCAACCTGAAACTCGCCTTATCTCAACATAACAATCTAAAACACACTCAAGAAATTTAAACTGGGTACTCACATACCGACGCACTCTAGAATTTGTGTAACTAAATCAATAAGCAACTCCAGAATAATTAAGAATTTAAGTTTTGACTCGGAGAGTTTTAAATTTGGGGAGTCCCAGCTTGAGAATTGAGTTTTACCTTGAGAAATAAGTTTTTGTCGCTGGACCATTGGGATACTTCTATTGCCTACCTTTCTACCGAAGGTTCACTCTGGTCCATTTCTAATTCGCTTTTTTGCTATTCGTAATCACTCTGCCTTCTGTTTCGAACAAGACAGCTCTACTCTGCTATGTTTCTATGTCTGGAAATTGTGAATAGCAATTTCCCGCTGCTTTTTTCGACCACTTTCCCGCGATTGTAAATCGGTTCTTCTGATTTCATTTTTTCTCATTTTCAGTTGTTTCGAGAAACTTGAGCATGACATGTCCAATTCGAATTTTTGAAAAATTTCATTTCACCCCAAAATTACGTTTCTCGTGTTGCTCAAGGTCAAACTTCCAAATATGACCGACTGGCACATAAACCTAGTTAAGACCAAAAAATCACGTTCCAGGAAGGTTGGGGGGATTGGACGTTCCGTCATTTCGTGAGTGGTATGTGACCAAAAACACTTAAAGATATACAGGAAACCAAACAAAAAGTAGTATAGTACCTAAGAAAAAACAAAAAACATAAATAACCGAAAAAACCAAAAACTGTAAAAAAGTATAAAATCAGTAGGAATCATCCCCCAGACGAAATGTGATCCAACCCTCCCGTTTGTTGTTGTTAGATATATTGTTGTTACAGGCATTTATATCAGTCAGGGTCGTTACGATCAATTTTCTGGCCCGTTTGTGGTGCTTGTACTGTAGGGTTATTTGAGTAATTAAGCACGTTAATGCTAATTTGCGCTCAATCCGGAAGGGTCACGGGATAAATGACAAAGAGTGATCCGGCAAGCGGTTCAAGGAGCGACAAGAAGGAGCTCAAGGACAACAACAGTCGACTGTTGGGTATCGTTAACAAGTTTTGTATCTTTTTTGATACAAAAAGTAAGATATTAATCTGTGAGGGGCTCGACAGTGACTACACTGTAGTGACCCTTCACCGAACTGCGAATTTCCGAGTTGAGCACCTCAATTCGGGTATTGAAAAAACCCGGAGGGGTATAATATTACTAGTATTACTATTTTTACAGCCTATATTAATACTCCTATACCGTTTTTTAGTGAAAAACACAGTAAGCAGACCCTTTTTTAATGTCAAAATAGTGGTTTTTTGATCCCCCACAAATCGCGATTTTCGAGATCTTGATATTTTATGAAACGGAAAAAACCGCTTAATTAGTGAGTTACATCGTAACTGTACCAGTATAATAGGTAGAACCGACGAAGTTTAATTCAGAAGTGGTTGGAACTAATTGGGTACCAAAAACCGATTTTTGAAAAAACTAAACGCTACAAAATAAGAATTTTTTTGAAATTTTTGAGTAAGGGCAAGAAAATTGTTGTTCGGACAACATTCAGTAGTCAATTGACCGGTTTAAATACCCGTTTGCCGATAACCTTCCGGGTTACAGTAAAATCGAACTTAACGTTTTTAGCAAATTCACAGATTCGGGAAGGTAGACCCTTCACGTTTTATACAAAAAAATTTTGGAAAGCCCTTATACCCCTACCAGAGGGTAGTAACGGTTGAATAAGGCAATTTTACGCTGTTCTAGACAAAAAGGGAAAGCTAGGGAAACCAGAAAAATATAGTCGAGTCGAAACTAGGCTAGTCATAAGACCCTTCACAGTTAAGGTGAATTGTCAAGTAAGAGGCTTAGCATCGATCCGGAAGGGTCTAGGGACAGAAAAAACACGCTTCCTAGTTAGTTCCCATAGCATAATAGCATCGAAGAATGTATCCGGAAGAAAATCGGGTGAAAATTTTAAAAGTCTCTGAAAAGCTATTTTTGCAAACCCGGAGGGGTCCCAATCCGGAAGGGTCTTGTTTTTGCCAATCCGGACGGGTCTTATTTTTGCCAATCCGGAAGGGTCACATTTTTGCTAATCCGGAAGGGTCCCATATTTGCCAATCCGGAAGGGTCCTAATTTTGCCAATCCGGAACGGTCCCAATTTTGCCAATCCGGAAGGTTCCCACTTTTGCCAACCCGGAGGGGTACTTTTTTGTCAAGGCTTAAGTAGACAAATGAAAAATAAATAGTGAAAGGTATTAGGTTATTAAGAGTCAGGCTGGGAACCAGTGACTTCACTGGTAACTTGCCTTTTATAAAAGACCAGACCAAAAGAAAACAGGTCTGAACTCGGATATTCGCGACACTAAGTCTAAACTGAACAAGAGTTTGTAACTGATTTGTCTGGATTGAAATCCAAATCGTTTTTGGGAAAAGTGATTGGCCTGAGTATTTAAGTAGGTCTAGCTCGGGCAATCCGAAGGCAGACATGTAACAAAGGACTTGACGGGTGCAATAGACCCACTTGAGAAAAGTACTGCCTTCAAATTTGTCTGTTTGGTGCAGCACCAAGCAGGGAAAGCTCTTTCTTTAGAAACAAGTTTGACTATTGCATTGCGACTGACTAAAGTACAAAACACATACGTTTTTCATTGAAATTATTTGTATTTTCCTTCACTTTTGGTTTTAAATCAATAATATATGTTCTTGATTGGGCTGTATATTGATATAATCAGACACTGCTAGCTTCATATCTTACAACTAATAATCGATTATTGTGAATAAATTGTATACACGCTGAACTGCGATAACATACAACGATTCGTAATCTTTTTTTTCAGCGACATTTTTGCAATTTATTGTGTTGTGGTTTTGTTATCAGTAGTCATACTACAAGGACCCTAGCAATCGAATATCTCCTTTCGGGTTTCAAAAACTGTCTATTTCCGATCCCCGTACCCGATCCTATCAGGTCACCTACCTTAGTCCGCTCTTGAATTTGGATGTCCTCGCATTGCAACTCTTATTCTGGGTCTAGAGATCAGACTTTCTAGACTCTGGCACTACTAATGTAACTATAATCGACGATATCGGTTATTATAACTATAATGTATCCCCCTTTTTTACAATTTGCAACCGCCAACCTATAACCTAACCAGTCCCCCTTCTAACCTCCCCCTATTTAGCCCCCCTCTTAAGCCGAAAATTACCTTAAGCGCGATGGGTGCTAAATCTCTCGAGAGAAAACTGTAGAACCTGTTTCCAAGCTCTGCTCAAGTAAAAACGTGACCTCAAAACAGTGGGTATCCGCGTATCCAATTTTACACTTATCTCCTATAATATAATGTGGATTTTAACGATACCCGATTGACCAAACAGAACGCCCCTCTGTGTCCTACTCTGTTTGTTCTGATTCTGTGCTGGTTGTCTCTTTGGCGTAGCCACCACCTCTCTGCAGAACCACTTTCCCACTTGGCTGGTCACCTGTTCCAGTCAAGTCTCCCAGTGGTCCGTCGACTGACCAAACAGAACACCACTGTGTGCCCTTCTCTGTTTGTTCTCGTCCGTGCTGGATGTCTCTTTGACCTTTCCAGCACTTCTCGGGTCCTCTTCTTGAGAACCACTTTCCCACTTGGTTGGTCACCTGCTCCAGTCAAGTCTCCTAGTGGTCCGGTGAAGTTGCAAGCTATCTGAAAATCCTTAACAACGCCCCACACTCGGGCACCTGTATAAAGTTGCTGAGTTGATCGAAACGATCGGTCTTATTGGAAAACAGTATGGGTATACTATTTCAATTAATATAAAGGTTTGATCCACCCTATCTGGAAGTCAAAGCTACTGTCCTATTTTGTTTTATTGTTTTTTGTTCATTTTTCTATTCTTTTTTTGGTTTTTTGTTTGGCTTTTTGTCTTTTACCCATTTTTTGTCCCCCTAGTTATCCCCTTACTCGGTTAGCTAGGCCTCGTTCGGAGAGCGTATCAGGAAGTTTTCTCGAGTTTTCTTAAAAAGCTATCACGGTACAACCGAAAGGTTTGCACGTTCTCGCTGAACCGTACCACCGGTACTCTAGAATGAGCATGTAGCCCGGAGCTGTGTCAAGTGGGTTTGATCCCGTAGTCTTGATGTCGTAAAAACACCCAGGAGCGCCATAAAAACACTATGTAACAGTTGCCTACTTAAATCACATATGAGGTTTAAGAAAAATGGCCCTATAACCATTGGTTCAAGAGTCAGGGACAATATCTCTTGTGTTTTTTTACCTCAAACGGTCGGAGCCAATTCGGTTCACTTGCGACATGAGACTAAAACCTTTGTTACAGCTTGAAGGCCACTACCAAAATACCTCCCCCACTCTAGAAAAAAAGAACGTCCTCATACTTAGGTCTCAAAATACCCACAATACGCAAACGCCGTTAAAAACAGGGTCGGAACAATCCAAATGATTACTTTTTATTAGACAGTGGAACTTTGATCCATTTCAGATGGATCAACCTAAAACTCGCCTTATCTCAACATAACAATATAAAACACACTCAAGAAACTTAAATTGGGTACTCACATACTCTAGAATTGATGTAACTAAATCAATAAGCAACTCCAGAATAACTAGGGAATTAAGTCTTGACTCGAGAAGTTTTACATTAACAAGTCCCAGCTTGAGAATTGAGTTTTAACATGAGATATAATTTTTTGTCGCTGGACTATTGGGAGACTTCGATTGTCTACCTTTCCACCGAAGGTTCACTCTGGTCCACTTCTACCAGTATAATAGGTAGAACCGACGAAGTTTAATTCAGAAGTGGTTGGAACTAATTGGGTACCAAAAACCGATTTTTGAAAAAACGAAACGCTACAAAATCAGAATTTTTTTTGAAATTTTTGAGTAAGGACAAAAAAATTGTTGTTTGGACAACATTCACTAGTCAATTGACCGGTTTTAATACCCGTTTGCCGATAACCTTCCGGGTTACAGTAAAATCGAACTTAACGTGTTTGATTTAGTGGATTCATCAATCCGGAGGGGTCCAAATAGCATTGTTTTGGCAAGTTTTTCCAGCTGGAACGTTTTAGATCGGGTTTTTTTTGCATTGAACTAGCAGAGTCTATGCCATTTGAGTTCGGATCAATAATTTTTTAGGTCGAAAAGAACAGCATTGCGGAAAAAGTCAGGCGGAACCTAAAAGAGAGAAAATTTTTTGATTTTAGAAAAAAGACGTTTTTGCTAATAACGTTGGACCTACTGGACAGATCTAGTTGATCTTGACACCATTAGATCAAAAATTAGGTGAGCTTACTCATAGAACCATCAAATATTTGAGAAATCAAGCGTGAAACCAGAGGGTAGTAACGGTTGAATAAGGCAATTTTACGCTGTTCTAGACAAAAAGGGAAGGCTAAGGAAACCAGAAAAATATAGTCGAGTCGAAACTAGGCTAGTCATAAGACCCTTCACAGTTAAGGTGAATTGTCAAGTAAGAGGCTTAGCATCGATCCGGAAGGGTCTAGGGACAGAAAATACACGCTTCCTAGTTAGTTCCTATAGCATAATAGCATCGGAGAATGTATCCGTAAGAGTATAGGGTGAAAATTTTAAAAGTATCTGAAAAGCTATTTTTGCAAACCCGCAGGGGTCCCAATCCGGAAGGGTCTTGTTTTTGCCAATCCAGAAGGGTCTTATTTTTGCCAATCCGGAAGGGTCACATTTTTGCCAATCCGGAGGGCTCCTGTTTTTGCCAATCCAGAAGGGTCCTAATTTTGCCAATCCGGAAGGGTCCCATTTTTGCCAATCCGGAAGGGTCCCAAATTTGCCAATCCGTAAGGGTCCCAAATTTGCCAATCCGGAAGGGTCCTAATTTTGCCAATCCGGAAGGGTCCTAATTTGCCAATCCGGAAGGGTCCCAATTTTGCCAATCCGGAAGGTTCCCAATTTTGCCAATCCGGAGGGGTACTTTTTTTGTCAAGGCTTAAGTAGACAAAAGAAAAATAAATAGTGAAAGGTATTAGGTTATTAAGAGTCAGGCTGGGAACCAGTGACTGCACTGGTTACTTGCCTTTTATAAAAGACCAGACCAAAAGAAAACAGGTCTGAACTCGGATATTCGCGACACTAAGTCTAAACTGAACAAGAGTTTGTAACTGATTTGTCTGGATTGAAATCCAAATCGTTTTTGGGAAAAGTGATTGCCCTGAGTATTTTAGTAGGTCTAGCTCCGGCAATCCGAAGGCAGACATGTAACAAAGGACTTGGTGGGTGCAATAGACCCACTTGAGAAAAGTAATGCCTTCAAATTTGTCTGTTTGGTGCAGCACCAAGCAGGGAAAGCTCTTTCTTTAGAAACAAGTTCGCCTATTGCATTGCGACTGACTAAAGTACAAAACACATACGTTTTTCATTGAAATTATTTGTATTTTCCTTCACTTTTGGTTTTAAATCAATAATATATGTTCTTGATTGGGCTGTATATTGATATAATCAGACAGTGCTAGCTTCATATCTTACAACTAATAATCGATTATTGTGAATAAACTGTATGCACGTGAACTGTGATAACATACAACGATTCGTTATCTTTTTTTCAGCGAAATTTTTGCAATTTTTTGTGTTGTAGTATTGTTATCAGTAGTCAGACTAAAAGGACCTAGCAATCGAATATCTCCTTTCGGGTTTCGAAAACTGTCTATTTCCGATCCCCCCACCCGATCCTACCAGGTCACCTACCTTAGTCCGATCTTAAATTTGGATGTCCTCGCATTGCAACTCTTATTCTGGATCTAGAGATCAGACTTTCTAGACTCTGGCACTACTAATGTAACTATAATCGACGATATCGGTTATTATAACTATAATGTATCCCCCTTTTCTACAATTTGCAACCGCCAACCTATAACCTAACCAGTCCCCCTTCTAAACTCCCCCTATTTAGCCCCCCTCTCAAGCCGAAAATTACCTTAAGCGCGATGGGTACTAAACCTCTCGAGAGAAAACTGTAGAACCTGTTTCCAAGCTCTGCTCAAGTAAAAACGTGACCTCAAAACAGTGGGTATCCGCGTATCCAATTTTACACTTATCTCCTATAATATAATGTGGATTTTAACGATACCCGATTGACCAAACAGAACGCCCCTCTGTGTCCTACTCTGTTTGTTCTGATTCTGTGCTGGTTGTCTCTTTGGCGTATCCACCACCTCTCTGCAGAACCACTTTCCCACTTGGCTGGTCACCTGTTCCAGTCAAGTCTCCCAGTGGTGCGTCGACTGACCAAACAGAACACCACTGTGTGCCCTTCTCTGTTTGTTCTCGTCCATGCTGGATGTCTCCTTGACCTTTCCAGCACTTCTCGGGTCCCCTTCTTGAGAACCACTTTCCCACTTGGTTGGTCACCTGCTCCAGTCAAGTCTCCTAGTGGTCCGGTGAAGTTGCAAGCTATCTGAAAATCCTTAACAACGCCCCACACTAGGGCACCTGTATAAAGTTGCTGAGTTGATCGAAACGATCGGTCTTATTGGAAAACAGTATGGGTATACTATTTCAATTAATATAAAGGTTTGATCCACCCTATCTGGAAGTCAAAGCTACTGTCTTATTTTGTTTTATAGTTTTTGTTCCTTTTTCTATTCTTTTTTTGGTTTTTGTTTGGCTTTTTGTCTTTTACCCTTTTTTGTCCCCCTAGTTATCCCCCTTACTCGGTTAGCTAGGCCCCGTCGGAGAGCGTATCAGGAAGTTTTCTCGAGTTTTCTTAAAAAGCTATTACGGTACAACCGAAAGGTTTGCACGTTCTCGCTGAACCGTACCACCGGTACTCTAGAATGAGCATGTGGCCGGAGCTGTGTCAAGTGGGTTTGATCCCGAAGTCTTGATGTCGTAAAAACACCCAGGAGCGCCATAAAAACACTATGTAACAGTTGCCTACTTAAATCACATATGAGGTTTAAGAAAAATGGCACTATAACCATTGGCTCAAGAGTCAGGGACAATATCTCTTGTGTTTTTTTACCTCAAACGGTCGGAGACAATTCGGTTCACTTGCGACATGAGACTAAAACCTTTGTTACAGCTTGAAGGCCACTACCAAAATACCTCCCCCACTCTAGAAAATAAGAACGTCCCCATACTTAGGTCTCAAAATACCCAAAACACGCAAACGCCGTTAAAAACAGGGTCGGGACAATCCAAATGATTACTTTTTATTAGACAGTGGAACTTTGATCCATTTCGGATGGATCAACCTGAAACTCGCCTTATCTCAACATAACAATCTAAAACACACTCAAGAAATTTAAACTGGGTACTCACATACCGACGCACTCTAGAATCTGTGTAACTAAATCAATAAGCAACTCCAGAATAATTAAGAATTTAAGTTTTGACTCGGAGAGTTTTAAATTTGGGGAGTCCCAGCTTGAGAATTGAGTTTTACCTTGAGAAATAAGTTTTTGTCGCTGGACCATTGGGATACTTCTATTGCCTACCTTTCTACCGAAGGTTCACTCTGGTCCATTTCTAATTCGCTTTTTTGCTATTCGTAATCACTCTGCCTTCTGTTTCGAACAATACAGCTCTACTCTGCTATGTTTCTATGTCTGGAAATTGTGAATAGCAATTTCCCGCTGCTTTTTTCGACCATTTTCCCTCGATTGTAAATCGGTTCTTCTGATTTCATTTTTTCTCATTTTCAGTTGTTTCGAGAAACTTGAGCATGACATGTCCAATTCGAATTTTTGAAAAATTTCATTTCACCCCAAAATTACGTTTCTCGTGTTGCTCAAGGTCAAACTTCCAAATATGACCGACTGGCACATAAACCTAGTTAAGACCAAAAAATCACGTTCCAGGAAGGTTGGGGGGATTGGACGTTCCGTCATTTCGTGAGTGGTATGTGACCAAAAACACTTAAAGATATACAGGAAACCAAACAAAAAGTAGTATAGTACCTAAGAAAAAACAAAAAACATATAAATAACCGAAAAAACCAAAAACTGTAAAAAAAAGTATAAAATCAGTAGGAATCATCCCCCCAGACGAAACTTGATCCGACCCTCCCGTTTGTTGTTGTTAGATATATTGTTGTTACAGGCATTTATATCAGTCAGGATCGTTACGATCAATTTTTTGGCCCCTTTGTGGTGCTTGTACTGTAGGGTTATTTGAGTAATTAAGCACGTTAATGCTAATTTGCGCTCAATCCGGAAGGGTCACGGGATAAGTGACGAAGAGTGATCCGGCAAGCGGTTCAAGGAGCGACAAGAAGGAGCTCAAGGACAACAACAATCGACTGTTGGGTATCGTTAACAAGTTTTATATCTTTTTCGTACAAAAAGTAAGATATTAATCTGTGAGGGGCCCGACAGTGACTACACTGTAGTGACCCTTCACCGAACTGCGAATTTCCGAGTTAAGCACCTTAATTCGGGTATTGAACAAACCCAGAGTGGTATAATATTACTAGTATTACTATTTATACAGCCTATATTAAAACTCCTATACCGTTTTTCAGTGAAAAACACAGTAAGCAGACCTTTTTTTAACGTCAAAATAGTGATGTTTTGATCCCCCACAAATCGCAATTGTCGAGATATTGATATTTTATGAAACGGAAAAAACCGCTAAATTAGTGAGTTACATCGTAACTGTACCAGTATAATAGGTAGAACCGACAAAGTTTAGTTCAGAAGTGATGGCAGTAAGGTGTTAAGTGACACTGAGATGAAATATGGTGCACCGAAAGCAGAAATGTTTGCAGTGGTCACATTTGTGGAAAAGTACCCGCTCCCTTCAAGTTTCACGTGGACAACAGAGCGTTATCCTGGTTGAAGACATACTCGATGAATCAGAGTTAAATTGGTAGATGGATAGTGAGATTAGATGGCTACCATATGATAATCGATTACAGGATGCGTGACAAACACCAGAAAGCGGACAGCCTCAGCAAGAAAACCGAGTTTTATGAGAGATTGGAACAGAAGCAAGCCAATCAGGCAGAAATCAAGGAGGATTCTCATTTCTGGACAAAGAAACTTATGAAGCGCTTCCCTTGACGAAATGGTTGGATAAGCCTGGACATCCAATCCCAGGACATCCTGAGTTACCTGTAGAGAAAGCAGCCGAGATAAGGATTTTATCCAAGAAGGACCCGGTGCCCTTGGACCTGTTGCTGCGCTCGAACCTGGTCCAGCAGGAACTCTCTCGCAAGAACATTAACAGCCTCTCATTATTGGATAAAACGTTGCAGGTCACATCGCAAGTGATGCGGATGCTGGATGGATTGTTAGGGAGAGAAATGACCAGAGATGACCCCGAGTGGGCAACAGCTATGGCATCACTGACAGTCAATGAGAAGATGAAGATCATGCCGTCAAGACGACAACACAAGGAAAACGAGAGGGATTGTAGGACAATAGTTCAGCAACTAGTATCCTCAATACCACACGAGGTTTTAACCAGTACTTCTTACAGACGGAAAGAACAGGGGAACGATACGCAAAAAAAACCGTCACCTTTGAGGACCAGGATAAGGAAGGCGAGAAGGTTGAACGAAACGAGGGGCGTGATTGTTTGTCCGGGGAGACGAACAGTGAGAAGAGCCGGCGAGTTCAAGATCAACACCCGGGACAAGGAAGTTTGTTCGGGGAGTCTGATGTAGATGAAAAAGTTGCTGATGAGAAACAGGACCTGGAAAATAAAGTTTTGTCCCGGGAGTTCAGATGGATGCGAAGAACGCACAGAACTGACCCGGAGGAGGGGACGTGCTCTATCGCAGACTCTTCAGTGGATGATAACTCCCGTAACTCAGGAATCGACACCTACTCAGACAGGAACTCGAGCTCAGGATTGGAACTGTCAGAGCTAGCGATCCACACACTACTAGTGGAGACTCGAGCAAATGATCTCGACAGGGGGGTATATCAAGAACCTGACAGTGATCGCTACCTCATACCAGGTGAAAGAGTCTTTGATAAAGCAGCGGATGATCTGGAAACAATAGTGGTATCGAAACGTTCGATAAGTCTGTTGCTACAAAAAGAGGTAGTCAGGACTGATCTTCAGCCGTTCAAACGAGAAACACAGCCGTTGGCGAAGATTTGGTGCGTTAAGATGGAAGAAGACACGCATCAGCCCAATGAGCTGAATAGTCAGATGAGGGTCATGATGACGTACTTGAGGGCGAGATACAGACTCTCGGACCGTCTAAGAGCGCAGAGAAATGACCGCATGACAAGCAACCTGAAAAAGTGGATCGAAAATGATTCTCCGGATAAAGAAGACCTCGAGGAAGACAGTTACCGTATCCTGAGACAGTACTTCATGCAGAAAGAGGGAAGGTTATACTTGAACAAGGACGGAATTGTGGCTTGCAAGAGAAGAGATGAAGACAAAATCCTATACAAGTATAACGCGATAGTGTTGCCGCTACTCTATCAGACAGAACTATTATTCAGGTCGCATGATCAGATGGGCCATCAGGGAATCGACAAAGTATATCAGAGGATCCTAAAGCGCTTTGAGCAACCTGAATGAAGAACGCATGCGAGAAGTGGGTAACAGCATATCTGTCCTGCCACAAGTCAAGGATCCAAGGAAGTTACGGTGTCCTTTGCAGTCGATCGAGTCGTCTGATTTCAACGAGATGGTGCAGATTGATCACCAAAAGATATGCATGACAAACAGTGGTTATATTCAAGTCTTGGTCATGATAGATCACTGCACGAAGTATGCAGAGGCCGTGCCCTGCATAAATGCCTCAGCGGAAGAAGCGTGCGATTACCTGATCAATACGTGGATAGTGAGACATGGTTGTCCGATGACATTTCAATCGGATAATGGAACAGCTTTCGTGGGAGAATTCACGAAAGAGCGTATGAGATGCTCGCAGGTTGCTCAAGCTCACTCCAGGACATACCATCCCCAGACGAATGGCTTAGTGGAAAGGCAGAATCGAACGTTAGTATCGATGCTGAGGGTATATTGTTCCAGGTACATGACCGATTGGGACAGATACCTTCCACAGGTGATGGCAGCTTATAACAGCACGCAACATTCCACACATGATGCTAGCCGGACACGAGAAGTCTTTGCCCCTGACTTTCTTCTACCCAGAGTATGAGGGTAAGAAAACGTCACCACAGGTCTATGTAAGGGATGTGATTAGACGTCAACAGGAGTTGAACGACTTATGTAGACAAAATACTCAGCAGGCGCAGGCAAGGCAGAGGAAAAGATTCGACAAGAAAGCAGCTGGTGCAAAAGTTTATTCGGTAGGAGACTACGAATGGGTATTTCAGAACGTCATACCACCGAAAGGAACGAAAAAGCTCCTAAAAAAGTGGAGGGGACCTTTCATGAGTACGGAAGTGCACCAGGAGGGACGCTTCTATAGACTGAGTACTGGCCGAGCTGCCCACTACGAGAACATTAAGCCACACAAACTATCGACAGAAGACTGGTGCATACCTACAGACATGGAAGAGGGTTATAATCTGATGATGGATCCTGCGTGTGAGGTCAACGAGAAGGGCACCAGGGAAAAGAACGATGGAAACGAAGTCGTAGAGGAAGGAACAAGTCCACTACTGGACCTGGATCCAAACGAGGTGATTGAAGCGGATGAAGAAACCTCACCCTACGCGGAGGAGGACTGGCAAGACCCCGAACAAATATATCGAAAGGATAGATCTAAAGAAGATAATGGAAGAAGTGGTGGGTCTAGAAGAAATAACTGTGTCACAGGACATTGACATAGTCGATGATCCCGACGAGGAGTTGGTCGATGACCGGTCCAAGCCCGAGGTAGAATTCGACGACGAGAAACAGCAGGCATATGAACAAGACTTGACGAATTAACGTGTCTTGGAATGGCTGAACGAAATGACGTCGGACCCAAAGGAGACCAGTGTCACGATTCAAGATGTAGATCGTGGAAGGATGAAATACGTAAAAACCGAAAGGGATGATCCCTCCTGGGCTGCCCAGGAAGGGCAATTACTCATTCCGGCTCCCAACCTCGATCTGATATCCGGTATGTGATCGACGGGGACGTCGATGGATATTTTTGTCCGGGGAGTTGGGGTAGGTTTTACCCACACTGAAAATTTGTTAATAAAAAAATTAAGAATAGCAAGAGAGACAGGTGATCTAGAAGCAGAAACAGGCGAGGACCCTAAGAAACCGGACATAGGGAGGGTAGTTGAGTCATATTTTAACTTACCAAATGAATACTCAAGTAGCATAATATTGAGAGATAGAGATTTCAGACTCACAAATAGAACATGTGCGATAGCGATCACAGCAGACATAAGTTTTAAGACAGCGTTAGCAGCGGATTTTAAGAGAGAATATAAAAACATAGAATTCCTTTGGAAGCAGAGGCCAGGAATAGGAGGCGTAGCAGCTTTGCCTCCGGTGGCGTCACAGATACCGGGAAAGTACTTATGCTTCTTGGTGACAAGGGCGACGGAGAAGTGGCACGTGGACCCAGAAAATCTAGTCTTGTCCTTGACGAGGTTGAGAGACTTCCTTGTGGAAAGGGAAGTGAAGGAACTCTCGCTTCCAGTGTACGATCCGAACCGAGGACGACTGCATGCACGGGAAATGTATGCACTGATACACGTAATCTTCTCTGATACTAATATACAAGTATACTTGCATAGGAAATATTATTTAAGTTTAGGCTGAGTTTAGGTTGCATGCAGGAAGACGTCATACCGAGAGTGGGTTGTATGTGATATGTGTGTTATGTTGTGTTATGTGTTATGTTATTAAGACCCTGGGTAAGAAGGGATTAGTGACCATGAATAACGGAATGACGATCTTAGGAATAGACCCGAAGTTTGGACTGTCCAATCTTAGGTCGAATTCCAAAATTTTAGAAACTGATTGATTTCAATAAATTTTAGGATCAAAATGTTTTTATCTGATTGTTTTAAATCAATTTTAATATTTTCAGATAAAACTAGTGTAAAGTTGACAAATGTGATATTCGTGGCCTCTTTTCTAGATTCTGATTGGTAGTTTAGTTTCTCACTTGATTTCAAATCATCGAACTGATAGTAAAATCAAAACTGCAAAAAAATGGACTTCAACTTGGACGAACTGATGGACCTGGCAGAGGCATATGTAAAAACGATGGTAGATGCGATCTATCGGAGGCTAATGGATTGCGACTTCGCTCTGGAGGACCCAGAGGTAGTCATGTTGCTGACCGCCTTGATAAACATCTTGGGGCTTGATAACCGTGGTGACCGCCCACGGAAGTCTTATTGATGGCAGCATATGGAGAAAGGGGAGTACTAGACCGCCCGAAAATGAGAGTGATGGGGTGGAGAAACGGGGCTCTCTCAGGGAGTGACTTGGCGAATGAGCCTGGATTGGGATGTTCGAGGACATACCAACCAGTTGAGATGCCTCTGCCAACCAAGCCTAGGCCTGGTCTGAGAAAGATGCATCAGGAGATGAACAGCGAGGCTGCCTCGTCTAGTTCACAATTGAGAGCAGCTGTGCCACCAAAAAGGGCGAGAGTAGAAGAAGAGGTTCAGACGAACGAAACCATGCAAGATCTTAACGGAGGACGCGATGACCAAAGACGCGATGACCAAAGAGGGAGTTAGCGATACAACGTTATCAACAAGGAGCTCTAGGATCCCAGACAGAAAGATACGAGAGATGCCGGCGAAGAAAGTGTCCCGAGTGATTGATGTGCAAAAGAACAACCAGTTGAAGTATAGCCTCACAGGAGTTCCGGATATTGATCCGAGAGCCTGCTTCAATCGATCGACTTTGAGCCCAGCATTAAACACGCAGCAACCGCCACTTGGGACATCACATCTGATACTGGGTGACAGCTTGGTCAGAGTACTCCAAAATTTGAGGACCTCCTGGATCACGGCGGTGATGGCTTTTGGAGGTGCTTTTGGAGGTGCCATGAGGATGTTGAACGGAGCGAGATTGTATGTCAACGGACTGTACTCGATAACAGGCGTGGACTGGTTAATAGCTGCTGTCATAAAGTTCAGCTCTACAACTACCTTGAGGTTTGCCGATTTAGAGGGACTGCCCTCGAACAATACAATGAGTCCAGTGAATGCAAGACCATTACAAGACATGAAACTGAATCATGATGAAGGAAATCGAGGAGAAAGGCACGGAAGATTCCTGACGACGAGGGCACCATTTGGACAACATGTAAAGATGTTCAGGCAGTTGAAAGCACCCCCAGGACACGTAAAAGAGAGAGCGTACCCGAAACAAGTGAATCAAGAAGGTGATGTTCAGAGATACGGTGGATTGAAAGCGATTAAGAAGGACGAAACCATCTTTGCGGCGTATGACAAATCAGAAATGAGGAAGGCAAAGATTATGATAGTCTCGAACTCCTCCAAGTTTTTGTATTGGCCTGATTTTATAATGTTGGCAGCGGTCGACCTGGACCTAATGCAATCCGTTTTGATGGCAATCGGAGTACAAAGGCAGTCAGAGATGAACCCAATTACAATTGTGTTCGCTGGCATCAATGACCATCTACACAGCAGAGGTTTTCTGAGCAGACTCAGAGAGCCTACGACAGCCGAAGCCGCTGTATAGCCAGCTATAAAAGATATCCTCGAGTCAATGGGTGAAGTGGAAGATACCCTGAAAGAGGGTGCCTTCACTAAAATAACACCGAGAGCCGTGTTTGCACTGTCTCAGGGATATGCACATCTCCCGGATGGACTGAAGTTCGTGTATGCGATTGTGGCTTTGCTCTCGGAAGGGAAATATGAAGTGATCATATCTGCCCCAAATTGCGAGATAGAGATGGAGAATCTGATGCTACTCAGGGCTGAATTAACTGCGCTGTGGTCGGACATCTCAAATGTGATGAGAGGATTCAAGGACCAGTCACTACACATGCTAGTGTTGGACGAAGTACTGGGGTTGGAACTGTCCAACTTCAGTCGACAACTCAAATTTAAGCTAGGAATTGACGATGACCATCGAGTAGTCGTAGCGATGTCAAACGAACTGTGGTTCCGAGGAATGGAAGCAAAAGAAGGAAGAGAGAGAAGAGAGAACTCCAAGGAGACCAGAGCTCATCTGGAGGCGATGGTTCTGAGAACAAAACCAGAGGCTAACCAACACGAAAACTTACCCAACACTTTCTCGATATTTGATAAAAAAATTCCTCCAAGCAGTAGTGGAAGTCTCGATCGTTGAACTGCTAGCCTTGTTCGAGACGTTTGGAGCGGCTGTACTGCTCAACGAAGGAGTTCATAACTTGCGATTAGATGGACTTCTAACGTTGATGGCGATAACGCATGGAAACTTGGGAGGACTGATGAATTTGACGCGCTACCCAGAGCAGATGAGAGAGAATGTGAGGAAGTTCGACGTGAAGCGAGCTACGGATTCCTGGAACAAGATAAAAGATTTGAGACAAACTCTTTTCCAGTACCTCCTGCAGCAGAATCGCTTTGGAACAGGAGAGGATGAAACAATCCAGAGGGAGGAAGACGTGCGACGACATGTTGGGGGCATGCCCCTGCTAGCTGATCTGAGCTTAGCTATGAGGACCGATCCCTTAGCATTGATCAGAGGAGCCACGGAGTTTGTGAAAGTCATATATGGACCAGCAGTCACGTTTGCGTTTCCTGAGGTGGAGGCATACAGGAGGTCGGTGCTGCACCCGAACCTCATATCAGCAGTGGACGGAAGTGCGCTGAATTGGTGTGAGCAGCACGTATTGCGAGAGCTCATGAGCCAATATCTGTTGTTTGCAAAGATATCAGAGCCAGAGATGACAGTCGTCAACTTCGTCGATCACTTCCGCGATCGCATGGGAGAAGTGGACAGAGGGCACATTGAAGTATTCCTAAATCTCAGGAATCTAAGGCCCTATGACAAGACAAATGGCGAGATCACAAGAATTTCTCGACTCGACGAAAGGTTGAGGTGATTATAAAAAGCTGCCAGAGGAAATTCCTGTATTCCCTCTGATAAGAAAGATGTTGTTCGGAGCAGTCTCCGCAGTGCAAACTCCTAGGTTGAGAGCCTTTGAGACCAATGAAAAGAGGATGGCGAAACTCTCGGAAACGATGGATTCGTGTTTTGTGGGCAGAAATGCCATAGTGTTATAGCATACGCAGTTTGCTTACACGGATCAAGCAACGAGAAGGCGAATAAGCAACGCAGCGATTCCGAAGCCTGGGAGATTTGACGAGGAATGGGCGAAACTGGATCTAGCGCCTATGAGGATGAGAGGCAGAGCCGAGTTACCAGAGGCCTCCCTGATCTTGACGATTGTGAAACCTGTTTTAACGGTGGGAGGAACGCTTCAGACGAGAAACTTGCTAGCATCCTTCGGCTATGAGGAGGTCAAAATAGTTTATGGAGAGGAGGAAGATCAGTCAGCTGGCA
The DNA here is from genome assembly GCF_963678635.1 of Symsagittifera roscoffensis. Classification (NCBI taxonomy): domain Eukaryota; kingdom Metazoa; phylum Xenacoelomorpha; order Acoela; family Convolutidae; genus Symsagittifera; species Symsagittifera roscoffensis. The sequence goes on from NC_087066.1 coordinate 67,966,491, forward strand.
GGCTAATCATACCGAAATTCCCAGAAGGGGCCAGAGGTGAAGAGCAAGGACCCTCAAATTCGAGAGAGAAATCAGAAAAAGATGATGGCCAGGGAGGAAGCCGTCGGTCGGTTGAATCTATGCAACAGGATCCCGATCAGGCCGAGAAAGAAGACAATAAGGCATCGACAGGAGGAGTATCCAGCCTAGAATTCAATTTCCTCAGATGTTTTGAAAGCGGCGCGGATGCGTTGGAGACGACTGAGCCAGCAGACGAGGGTACTTCCACACTGGAACCCTCATCGGCCTTTATGGAAACGAACCGAAATTTACCGGAGAGCGGCTCTGGGAGCAATTCTTAAAATACGCAACAGAAACTCTTGATGGAATCACCAAGTAGAAGGAGAATAGAAGGCGCTGCCAGAGTACCTTTCTTGGGAACGTTGCCCGAAGAAGAGTGGGAGGTGCATCATAGAGACCATGAAAGTAGGACGGGATGCAGAATGGACAGAGTGGCCTTCATGGAAGAGGTTTGGACAGTAGTTCAGAGCTATGGAACCCAGTCTGTTTTGAGATTAGATCTCAACATACCACTAATGCGAGAGGTCCTTGACAAACTCGACGAGTGGGAAGGGAGATTGAGTGAGTTATTGCTCGACTCAGCCTCTGACGAAAGTGAGGCAAACTCTCCTATCAAGATGACGCCGCAAGAAGGCAAAGGAGAAGTGGTATATCTGTCAAGAACCCGGAAGGGAACCATGCAATCAAAATTGGTGATTGACAAGATTAATGAAATGAAGATGTAATTGGGCAGCAAGGTGACCTTGAGGAAGTCGGGAAAAACGAAGGTGGATTCTGAAATCTCGATGAAAGCTGTCAACTCTGCGAAGAGAAAACGCGTCGAGGAAGCTATGGATTTGGTACAGGGTGATGATCGATTACCTGGCACAGACAAGATATTGACTGATGTAGCGATGAAGCCACCCATTCTCATGGCAGGAATAAAGTCAACCGGTTAAAAAACCAAGAAGAGTGACCGCACTCTGACTGGAGCAACATTAGAAATGGAAATAGTCAGCCAATGTGGAGAGATTACTATGAAAGACTTTAAACCGTCTCCCATGAACCACGGAAAAGGAAGTGTTGTAGGACAGCTAGTCCCAGTGGAATATAACAGACTGACAGTGTCGGAAACTGTATCGATAGATGAACCTGCCAGTGGATACATGGAGATGTTGGAGTACAGAAATTCGGCCAGAGGACACCTAATGGCTCTGGAAGACAAAAGTGCCATGGAGGGTTATTTGGAAACAATGATGCAAGGCACCACCCTGAAGCAGAAGGCATACAGGACTCTGGTATCGTCTGAGATGCATGCAAAAACGATAGAGCAGTTGGTGAGCCTTCCATGGAGAGCGGTAGGGTTACGGTACTTCGAAGAAGAAATGAGAACCACGCCGAAGATACACGCTCTGATAGCAGTACCTTATGTGAGAACTGAGTTACCACTGAGGTTAGCATGGTGCATGATCGGACTGACTCGTGGGGAATATGATTCAGAAGAAAGGAAAAGATCAAAGGAAGAAAAGGTATTCTTAATGACGAGCATGAGAGATCTGATAACCCAAGAGGAAGCAGCAATAGCGTGCGCGAAGCGAAGAGACGCTCTCTGTTTCATTCGGCTCATGATAGAACAAATTTCAAGGCCAGCATTGAGCACTAGTGTCAAGATGTTAAGAGAAGGCGATGAACGAGGAGCGAAAGCCTTGCTCTTGCTAGCACTGCTGGATATGCATCAAAGCAAACCAATGCGAGTGAACATGAAAGAACCCATGGAACTAGAACCCATGAAGAAAATAGACGAAATAAGAAGATTCTCAAACAAAGAGCTGAGGCTCGCTAAGGAATCTATGGGAGCACTGCCGAAATCCAGTGAATACTGAGGACCAATCAGAAAGAAGTCCTACAGTTACGTGTCCGGAATCAAGTAGGACATACGCGATTCCTTCTTTGATTACGAGCAAGCAGTGTTGCTCAGATTCTGGACGTCGAGAATTGCAACGATAAGAAGCGCTGCTAATCAGCAGACCAGGCTGGAACTAGTCTTAGAGGAAAAGGTTGCCGCACCTTCAGTGTCAAAATCTGACAAACGAGTAGAATTTGGATTGGGATTCTCAGACGAACTGCTGAGAACGAGCTTGATGGTGTTGTGGGAACTAATGAAACCATCATGCTGTCCTAGTCACAACGCTGATTCGATATTACGGGCGACACAAGACGTACAGAGGGAACTGAACTCAAACTGTAACCTGCGTGATCTTAACATCATCTATAACGTGATGACAACAGCCTCTAAGAGCAACGGAAAAGACCAAGTAGAGTTGCCTGTCTGGGGACCAGAGGACTGGGTCAAACATGGAAGCTGTCTGGCAGAAGTCTGTGGACTGGAAGGTCACGTCTGTGGAGGTCTGGATTGCGTGAAGACCTTGGAGAAACAACACAAGCAGTTGACGATTTTGTTTGGGAACATTGTGATGAAGGCGAAAACAGAAACGGAACAAATTGCAGATTGCCATGGAGCAACCGAGGTGATTCTAGTGACTGCACTAGGGTTCTACAGCATTTTTGGTTTTTTAGAGTCACTATTGAATCTAGAACAGAAGCATGAGATGGTCACGGCCATCAGTGTAAAAGTGTTCCCAGGAGTTTTGCAGACTGAGCAAAAACACATAGGAAGGTGGAGGGAAGCGATCGAGGTGGAAATGAACATCCGACACAGTGAGACATATCGCAGACCGTCGGAAGCGCGATATTTGGTGGGATCGACATTAGCTCCAATGTGCAAGAGCAGATACCCGGTGCATTTTGTGGCTTTGGTTGTGAAAAATACGAGAACAATCGTGGATCAAGCCTTCTCGGTGCCAAAATGCGTGAGACTAGCGAGAATGTCAGAAGAGTCTTATGAGGTACTGTGCAAAATGTTCTCAGCAGTTCCGGAGAGAACTAAAGAGGAGTTAGAATCGATACTGGGAAGGAAGTTCATGGGATACGCCAGTGGGAACTTCAGTGACTTTAAAAGACAGAAGCAGAAAGGATCAACAGTCACGGAATACAATGCAGTAGATGAGATTGATGAAGTCCACCGAGTGATGATGGAAGTGAAACCACTACTGGAAGCTTCGGGAAAATGTAATTGGAGGAGCATCATGTCAACACATGATGAGGTTCCCTGCCATTGCTTGCTGCAAACATGGTGGTACCCCGGGCGTAGTAATCTGGTGTTGATCTGGGTCTGTGGAGAACTGCTCTCCGTGGGTTTACCAGACTCATCACGGCCCATAACGATAGTGATAGTGGGAGTTATGATGGCGATACTATGGCTGGAAGCTCATGTGAAAGAGAACAGAGTACCTTTCTTGGGAACGTTGCCCGAAGAAGAGTGGGAGGTGCATCATAGAGACCATGAAAGTAGGACGGGATGCAGAATGGACAGAGTGGCCTTCATGGAAGAGGTTTGGACAGTAGTTCAGAGCTATGGAACCCAGTCTGTTTTGAGATTAGATCTCAACATACCACTAATGCGAGAGGTCCTTGACAAACTCGACGAGTGGGAAGGGAGATTGAGTGAGTTATTGCTCGACTCAGCCTCTGACGAAAGTGAGGCAAACTCTCCTATCAAGATGACGCCGCAAGAAGGCAAAGGAGAAGTGGTATATCTGTCAAGAACCCGGAAGGGAACCATGCAATCAAAATTGGTGATTGACAAGATTAATGAAATGAAGATGTAATTGGGCAGCAAGGTGACCTTGAAGAAGTCGGGAAAAACGAAGGTGGATTCTGAAATCTCGATGAAAGCTGTCAACTCTGCGAAGAGAAAACGCGTCGAGGAAGCTATGGATTTGGTACAGGGTGATGATCGATTACCTGGCACAGAAAAGATATTGACTGATGTAGCGATGAAGCCACCCATTCTCATGGCAGGAATAAAGTCAACCGGTTAAAAAACCAAGAAGAGTGACCGCACTCTGACTGGAGCAACATTAGAAATGGAAATAGTCAGCCAATGTGGAGAGATTACTATGAAAGACTTTAAACCGTCTCCCATGAACCACGGAAAAGGAAGTGTTGTAGGACAGCTAGTCCCAGTGGAATATAACAGACTGACAGTGTCGGAAACTGTATCGATAGATGAACCTGCCAGTGGATACATGGAGATGTTGGAGTACAGAAATTCGGCCAGAGGACACCTAATGGCTCTGGAAGACAAAAGTGCCATGGAGGGTTATTTGGAAACAATGATGCAAGGCACCACCCTGAAGCAGAAGGCATACAGGACTCTGGTATCGTCTGAGATGCATGCAAAAACGATAGAGCAGTTGGTGAGCCTTCCATGGAGAGCGGTAGGGTTACGGTACTTCGAAGAAGAAATGAGAACCACGCCGAAGATACACGCTCTGATAGCAGTACCTTATGTGAGAACTGAGTTACCACTGAGGTTAGCATGGTGCATGATCGGACTGACTCGTGGGGAATATGATTCAGAAGAAAGGAAAAGATCAAAGGAAGAAAAGGTATTCTTAATGACGAGCATGAGAGATCTGATAACCCAAGAGGAAGCAGCAATAGCGTGCGCGAAGCGAAGAGACGCTCTCTGTTTCATTCGGCTCATGATAGAACAAATTTCAAGGCCAGCATTGAGCACTAGTGTCAAGATGTTAAGAGAAGGCGATGAACGAGGAGCGAAAGCCTTGCTCTTGCTAGCACTGCTGGATATGCATCAAAGCAAACCAATGCGAGTGAACATGAAAGAACCCATGGAACTAGAACCCATGAAGAAAATAGACGAAATAAGAAGATTCTCAAACAAAGAGCTGAGGCTCGCTAAGGAATCTATGGGAGCACTGCCGAAATCCAGTGAATACTGAGGACCAATCAGAAAGAAGTCCTACAGTTACGTGTCCGGAATCAAGTAGGACATACGCGATTCCTTCTTTGATTACGAGCAAGCAGTGTTGCTCAGATTCTGGACGTCGAGAATTGCAACGATAAGAAGCGCTGCTAATCAGCAGACCAGGCTGGAACTAGTCTTAGAGGAAAAGGTTGCCGCACCTTCAGTGTCAAAATCTGACAAACGAGTAGAATTTGGATTGGGATTCTCAGACGAACTGCTGAGAACGAGCTTGATGGTGTTGTGGGAACTAATGAAACCATCATGCTTTCCTAGTCACAACGCTGATTCGATATTACGGGCGACACAAGACGTACAGAGGGAACTGAACTCAAACTGTAACCTGCGTGATCTTATTATCATCTATAACGTGATGACAACAGCCTCTAAGAGCAACGGAAAAGACCAAGTAGAGTTGCCTGTCTGGGGACCAGAGGACTGGGTCAAACATGGAAGCTGTCTGGCAGAAGTCTGTGGACTGGAAGGTCACGTCTGTGGAGGTCTGGATTGCGTGAAGACCTTGGAGAAACAACACAAGCAGTTGACGATTTTGTTTGGGAACATTGTGATGAAGGCGAAAACAGAAACGGAACAAATTGCAGATTGCCATGGAGCAACCGAGGTGATTCTAGTGACTGCACTAGGGTTCTACAGCATTTTTGGTTTTTTAGAGTCACTATTGAATCTAGAACAGACGCATGAGATGGTCACGGCCATCAGTGTAAAAGTGTTCCCAGGAGTTTTGCAGACTGAGCAAAAACACATAGGAAGGTGGAGGGAAGCGATCGAGGTGGAAATGAACATCCGACACAGTGAGACATATCGCAGACCGTCGGAAGCGCGATATTTGGTGGGATCGACATTAGCTCCAATGGGCAAGAGCAGATACCCGGTGCATTTTGTGGCTTTGGTTGTGAAAAATACGAGAACAATCGTGGATCAAGCCTTCTCGGTGCCAAAATGCGTGAGACTAGCGAGAATGTCAGAAGAGTCTTATGAGGTACTGTGCAAAATGTTCTCAGCAGTTCCGGAGAGAACTAAAGAGGAGTTAGAATCGATACTGGGAAGGAAGTTCATGGGATACGCCAGTGGGAACTTCAGTGACTTTAAAAGACAGAAGCAGAAAGGATCAACAGTCACGGAATACAATGCAGTAGATGAGATTGATGAAGTCCACCGAGTGATGATGGAAGTGAAACCACTACTGGAAGCTTCGGGAAAATGTAATTGGAGGAGCATCATGTCAACACATGATGAGGTTCCCTGCCATTGCTTGCTGCAAACATGGTGGTACCCCGGGCGTAGTAATCTGGTGTTGATCTAGGTCTGTGGAGAACTGCTCTCCGTGAGTTTACCAGACTCATCACGGCCCATAACGATAGTGATAGTGGGAGTTATGATGGCGATACTATGGCTGGAAGCTCATGTGAAAGAGAACAATAGACAGGAGGCGCCAACGAGAGAACAACTACAGAAATTGGATTGCCTAAAAGATTTAGATCTTTTTGAGACAATGTGCTGAGGCTCACTAAGGAATCTATGGGAGCACTGCCAAAATCCAGTGAATACTGTGTACCAATCAGAAAAAAGTCCCACAGATACGTGTCCGGAATCATAGGGATAGAGTAAGCCCTATCCTTAAGGAGGACATACGCGATTGCTTCTTTGATATGAGTAAGCAGTGTTGCTCAGATTCTGGACGTCGAAAATTGCAACGATAAGAAGCGCTGCTAATCAGCAGACCAGGCTGGGACTAGTCTTAGAGGAAAGAATGGCCGCGACTTCAGTGCCAAAATCAGACAAACGAGTCGATTTTGGATTGAGATTCTCAGACGAACTGCTGAGAACGAGCTTGATGGTGTTGTGGGAACTGATGAAACCATCAAGCTTCCCTAGTCACAACGCTGATTCGATATTACGGGCGACACAAGACGTACAGAGGGAACTGAACTCAAACTGTAACCTGCGTGATCTTAACATCATCTATAACGTGATGACAACAGCCTCTAAGAGCAACGGAGAAGACCAAGTAGAGTTGCCTGTCTGGGGACCAGAGAACTGGGTCAAACCTGGAAGCTGTCTGGCAGAAGTCTGTGGACTGGAGTTTCACGTCTGTGGAGGTCTGGATTGCGTGAAGACCTTGGAGAAACAACAGAAGCAGTTGACGATTTTGTTTGGGAACATTGTGATGAAGGCGAAAACAGAAACGGAACAAATTGCAGATTGCCATGGAGCAACCGAGGTGATTCTAGTGACTGCACTAGGATTCTACAGCATTTTTGGTTCTTTAGAGTCACTATTGAATCTAGAACAGAAGCATGAGATGATCACGGCCATCAGTGTAAAAGTGTTCCCAGGAGTTTTGCAGACTGAGCAAAAACACATAGGAAGGTGGAGGGAAGCGATCGAGGTGGAAATGAACATCCGACACAGTGAGACATATCGCAGACCGTCGGAAGCGCGATATTTGGTGGGATCGACATTAGCTCCAATGTGAAAGAGCAGATACCCGGTGCATTTCGTGGCTTTGGTTGTGAAAAATACGAGAACGATCGTGGATCAAGCCTTCCCGGTGCCAAAATGCGTGAGACTAGCGAGAATGTCAGAAGAGTCTTATGAGGTACTGTGCAAAGTGTTCTCAGCAGTTCCGGAGAGAACTAAAGAGGAGTTAGAATCGATACTGGGAAGGAAGTTCATGGGATACGCCAGTGGGAACTTCAGTGACTTTAAAAGACAGAAGCAGAAAGGATCAAGAGTCACGGAATACAATGCAGTAGATGAGATTGATGAAATCCACCGAATGATGATGAAAGTGGAACTCTACTGGAAGCTTCGGGAAAGCGTAATTGGAGGAGCATCATGTCAACACATGATGAGGTTCCCTGCCATTGCTTGCTGCAAACATGGTGGTACCCCGGGCGTAGTAATCTGGTGTTGATCTGGGTCTGTGGAGAACTGCTCTCCGTGGGTTTACCAGACTCATCACGGCCCATAACGATAGTGATAGTGGGAGTTATGATGGCGATACGATGGCTGGAAGCTCATGTGAAAGAGAACAATATACAGGAGGCGCCAACGAGAGAACAATTACAGAAATTGGATTGTCTAAAAGATTTAAATCTTTTTGAGGCAATGTGCTAAATCTTGATTATTCCGATGGAAGTGAAAAAGATATGGGCCAGGAGACGTCTGATGCCATGATTTAGAGCCAATTTGACTGCATGGTTGTACGAATATGCTAAGAAGCATATGTCGAAGCACAGCAGAGTATACAGTGCGTACCAGTTGGACATTGGAGCAGGAGCTTTCAAGCGAGCTTTTGTAACTCATCGCAATGCAGTGACCACCGCAGTAAAGAGAACTTCTAGGACGAGTGAATGTAATGGAAGGGAGAAAGAAAAGACGTTGAAGCAAGATTTGGAGAGAAACGTGACGTTGTGCCTCCACAACAGCTTCTGCCGAAACAGAGAATCTAACGTTGATCCCCTACCTTGTTGTAAACAAAGAGTAGAAAAGTAGAAGTGTTGGAGGACTGCTTCCAACAGCGTCAGGATAGCCACCGACGTGTTTCAAGACACAGAGACTAAAAGTGCAGAGTCAATGTCGCAGGAGGAGGAGATGGAACATTGACAAATGGCCGAAGAACAAGATGCAAAAAGAAAGAAATTAGAAGAATTTAGAAGTTTTAGAACTTCTAAACGACAAAAAATGAAGAAACAAAGAAGTGACGAAAGAAAAGAAGTCAAAACTCAAAATTGTTTTGTATGTGACAAAAATCTCAAATGAGAAACGAAGCAACCAAGTTGTAATTGAAACTGAAAGAAGGCATTTAGCAGAGTTTTGAACACTAAAGAGTTTGTTGCATTTATAAATTTGCATTTTGATTTTAGTAAATGGCTTTAGAGACACTTATTACTTATTTAGAAAGGCTTGAGTGAAGAGTATATTTAAATATTCCAGCCACATGATTGTTTTTAATCAACTAGGACGACTGATTACTTTGTGTTGACATGAAAGGCTTGGGTAATCTCTTGAAGAGGGAGATTATTTCATTGTTCTTTCTAACCACAGAAGACCTTAGTTTTAATATTCAGGACCAATAACAACTAAATTTCCGAAGGGAAGAGCATAGTAGGATAATTTTAGCTTGTGGGTTGGCAGGACTGTCCTGCGTTCCTACACCTTTTAAAACCTAGGAGAAAAAGTTTTAAATCAGGGCATTGACATTAGAAGTCAGAAAAAATATTTTATCTTAAGTCATATCCTCGAAATTGCAGATTAGTGAAAGAAATTGGAAGGCTATAGTAATGATTTACGATGCCATTTATATTCTGCAGTGAGTCGATATAGCGTGGATAAAAGTGATTTCGTGCATTTTGTAAATTCGGTTCGATGGCACTGTACCATTTTTACGAAAACTACGAGATTCAATGGGGACATTGACCGAGCTGTCCGGGGAGTATGTGACATTCGACCAGAATGGACAAAAGTGCAATTTCGAATTGGTGGCTGCTGACCTTGAGAATTGGCAGTTTTAGTAGATTAGCGACGTTATTTTAACGATTAGACAAACTGTGAAAGTCGGGATATTCTGGTATTTTAAATTTTTAAATTTTCGAATGATGGTGTCATTTTACTGAGAAATTTTGAAACGACCATTCTGGAGAAAAATCAAAAAAGAAACACAAACAACAACGATAGTTGCGATAGAAACAACGACGAGAAATAGAAAAATACAACTGGAAATTATCTGAGACCTCTCCGAGTTAAACAAATGTGTCCCTACAATCGTTACAGAGCCTCACACCAAGGGTGAAGGGTATTGGGACAGAGTTTCCAGCCTTTCGGAGAGGAAATAAGAGCGTCATTTCCCCGGATTCAAGAATCTGGATGAGTCTCGAGACCTGAACTCGAACTGATAAAAACTAACTTTTAGCTTCCTGGTCATGCCCTGAATTGAATTTAATTAACATCTATATGCATTTTCTGATAATGAGCAGCTAGGATTTGAGGGAAAGGGTTAATCCATCTTCGATGGAGATGATGATTTTTATCTACTGAACAAAAACAATCGTAATATAATAAATAGTAGTATCCCTGTTTTTACGAGTGACCTCTTGGTCTGGGATTACTGAGACCCAGCCATGAGCTTTCTATTTTTGCATAAAAAATTAAGTTAATTTGAGCGTTTTAGTCGAAGCCGAAAAGCAGTAACGTTTTGTCGACCCGATGTTAGGAAAACCACCAAAAGAACTGGTTTTGGCAGAGACGGTGAAAAGCATGTAGAGCTGTGTTTAGACGCTAGCCAGTCGTTTTAGAACCTAGCTTTATTTTCTGTCGATTTATACTTCCGGGCAAATGTTACAAATGTTACAAAGATGCTTCGTTTCTTATATCATTCTCGTCCAACTGTTTTTCACTAAATCGGTTGTTGTTGTGTTTTTTGTCACTTTTCAGTCAAAAACGGCCATCTTGTGCTTTTCTCAGAAATATAACGTCGCAATTTGACTTTTCGAAAATTGAAAAATTCCAGAAAATCCTAGCCTCTTTTTCAACCTTACACGATCACTAAGACCTCCAACGTCTTTTTCATGCTGCGACGGAAGGTTCCGCTGTGCCAATCCGGGGGAATGGCACACGCCACGATAAGAGGCATCGCTTTTTCTGTCAATTTTCTCGACCGACTGTCTCTCGCTAATTCGGTTGTTGTTCTGATTTTCTCTATTTTCCGGCTAAACATCGCCGTTTTTGCATGTCTCAGAAATGTAACGTCCCAATTCGGTTTTTTCTAAAAGTTTTCTGGAATATTCTAGCCTCCTTCACATCAATATGTGACGACGAAGGCCTCTAACGTCGTTTTCGTGCTGCGACGGAAGGTTACGCTGTGCAAATCCGAGGGAATGGCGCATACTCCCCGAACAGTCCCTTTCAATGTCCACATTGATCGCATAACGACTACAAAATTGTTGGAGACAACCCTTTAACTCTCAACATAGATGTTAGGAGACTTTGGAGGTGGTGCGAGGAAAACTGCATGTCAATGAACCTGACGAAAAGTAAAGTCCTCTGTATCAAAGGATCAGCTACGATTGCACTCCCCAGTTACACCTTCGAAACCACTGAAGTAATGAAAGATCTGGGCATCCTGATAACCGACACGCTCTCTTGGACGCAACACGCAAAAAAGAGGGCTGAAAAAGCCTTAAACGCTCTCTTCGTACTCAAAAGGAATCTCTCAAAGGCGAATTTTGCGACCAGAAAAAACGCATATATCTGTTACGTTGTGCCAATTCTGTGCTACGGTTCAGCTATCTGGAAACCATCTTAGGAAGGTGACTTAGGAATCATAGAAAGTGTGCAGCGGAAAGCGATCTCGTGGATTTTCATGACAAGCTATAGCCATATCTCCTATAAAGACAAACTCGTGAAACTTAACATCCTTCCTTTGTCTCTATACCAAGAGCTTCATGTTGCACTGCTGTTTGCAAAATACTAGCTGGAAAAGTTGACATCGACTGGAGAAGCCATCTAAGCATCACTGACGTTGGAAACCGAAGAGCTCAAATGACACGAAACTTCGTCTGCAAACAAATGCGTCAGAAGAAGTGCGAGTCAGATTTCTGGTTTCGGGCATGTCGTCTTGCTAATCTGTACAACCAATACTTCAAACTTCAAATGTGACATATTGTTTGACCCAGAATGCAAAAACAGACTTCTAGGAATGTACACAAAGTTTTTCAAAACTCGCTACAACAAATCAGACACATGCACTTGGCGCATTTTATGCGAATGCAACAACTGTAGAGACCTGAAGAAAATTACACTTATAACTGAAAACTACACTTTGAACAATGCAATGACTGGGTTTTATGCGAACCCTTGGATTATATTTCTAAATCCTTTGTTATTATTTATTATGATTATTATAACGCCGGGTTATCGTCAAGTAGTGTTCCAGTTCCTATAATCAACCTTACAAATCGCATTAGAACTGAAATTTATCTACTCCACCTTAACTCACCGCGTTTCATAAATGGCATAGTACTTCATTTCACTGCCTTTCAACGTTTTCACAAAATTTCCACTATGAAGAGTGTCCTAGATAAAATTTCTTTTCTGACTACTTAGTCGTTTCCCCATAAAATTTCTTCTCGCTCTTGCTGATTAAAAAGTTGGGACGTGGCACGGCCACGCACCCGGTAACATTAACTTAATGTAACATTAACTTTACATTAACTTAATGTCACTCACCAAGTATAATAATTCTTTTGATGATGCACAAATATGCGAAAACGTTGGTATTTTACATCTTTTAAAAACCTCAATTTTTTATGTTAGATAATAGGCCTGTTCTTAGAAAAATTTAAAGAAACTCTGTACCCTTAAGAAGTCAATCCCACAGATACACCGGCACCGCTAACGTTGGCAGAATTGAGAGATGATCAAGGAGGAGCTACGACGAAACATAAGAACAGTAAAGCCAAGTACTTGAAGCGAGCGGACAAGGCAATCGCAAAACAGACGAAGACGCCAATACCTGATCGGAACCCAAACCGACACTTTTTCCATGTTAAATGGATTCTAGGTAGCGAGCAAAAGGATTCTAGGTAGCGAGCAAAAGGATTCTAGGTAGGATTCTAGGTAGGATTCCAAGTTTTTCCCTGCGGGCTTGACTACGCCGCCTGGTGAAGTCCGCAAGAACCTGGCGATCTCTCTTCTTCTTCTATCCCTCATCCTACTCTGCGGAGACATCTAAAGCCACCCTGGCCCAAGATACCCCTGCTGTGTTTGCTCGCAGCAAGTATCTAACAGCAACAAGTACAGTTTCCAGTGCAACAAATCCCGAAGATGGGTTCACGAAGAATGTTCCAGTGGCCAAACTGCAAGAGACTACAACCGGTCCTGGATCTGCCTTTCCACTGAACACAACAACAACCCAGTCACCGTTCCCGAGAGAGCACCGGACAAACTTCGCGTCTTGCAATGGAACTGCAATGGCATCGGAAATATGTGGTCAGAGCTCACGCACTTCTTAGACACACTGAACATCCACGTTGCAGCGATACAAGAAAGCAAAGTCACCAGCTCCGAAAAGCTGAAATTCCCGGGCTTCTCAGTGCTACACAAGCACAGAAGCGGCAAACAAGCGGGTGGTCTCCTCTTGGTGGTGAAGAACTCTGTAAACTACACCACGCTCAAAAACACTGAAGACCGTCTCCTTGAATCGCAGAGAATCAAGCTCTTTCTCCAGAACGAAGAAATTACACCAATCAATTCCTACATTCCTCCCTCCAGCAGCTGCTCCAGCGGGTACTCTTCCGACTTCAACGCACTACTATCCGATAACAAGAAAACACTGCTAGTCGGAGACCTGAATTCTCATCACCCTTCCTGGCACTCGGGCTGCAGCGAAGACACCAGAGGCACACAGCTGGCCAGCGCATTGGAAGACAGCCAGTTCATAGTCCTGAACTCTTATGGCAACACCCGTGCTCCCCCAGGAGATCCCGAGTCTTAACCCGATGTCTCCGCAGCCACGAGCGACATCTCTCCCTGCATCAGCTGGCAGATCAAGAAACAACTGAGCTCGGACCACCTCCCGATTGTGATTGACCTGCAACACAAGCTTCAAACAGTCAAGACGCAGAAGAAGAGCACCATGAATCTGCGGAAGGCAGACTGGAGCAAGTACGCCGACGCACTGGAGTCAGCCACCGCCGAGATGACTACTCTTGACCACAATGCCGATGTCTGCAAAGCTGAAAAAGAGTTCAGAAGCAGCGCAATCATTTCTGCAGCTCGTTCCAACATCCCTTGTGGCCGTCGCCCTGCAGTAATTCCTGGGCTGACCAGAGAAATCACTCAACTCATGGAAGAGTGCGACTCCCTCCGCGCTTCTCTTCACGACAACTCCTCAGCAGAAGAACGCGAACATCTGTCTTCGCTGAACAAGGACATCGAGAACAGGATTCGCTTGGAGAAACGCGACAAATGGAGAGAATTCGCCTCTTCCCTTGACAGAAGAACTCCGAACACTAAGATCTGGAAAACCATCAAACTGCTAGACGGCCGAGCTGCAGCAGCACCACCAAATGCAGCCGTCGGATTCAAAGGCCGGGCTTACCACAAGCCGAAAGCTCTAGCGACTGAGTTCAACAAGCAATTCACCGCAATAATTCGTCATAAGACTGACAAAGAGACAAGAATTCTCAACAGGAAACTTCAGAAACTGGAACACAACACTATGCAGTTTTCGGAGAATCAAGTCAGGAAGGCAATCAAGTCAAGCAGCAACTCCAAAGCTTTTGGACCTGATGAACTCTGCATCCAATATGTAACATTCGCCTAAATACTACACAGCGACGGATCGTAGAAAAAGTACCTATTAACGACTGGCAGGCGTCAGTTAGCTTAATCCTACTCGTTTTTCACCGTCTCGACCTTGCCAGTTGATTTTCTGGTCTGTTTAGGGCTAAGTAAAAAGTTACTATTTTTAGGCCATCAGTCAAACGACTTTTGATCAGCTTTCGTTTACATGCGAACACAACCACATAGCTGAGTCTCGGATCCTCAGACTACGTGATTGTCATTAAAAACACGGCTCGAAGAACCTATTTAACATGTTTTTGTGTGACAGTTCTATATTAAATCCATTGGAGATGGATTGACCCTTTCCTCTTTCTAGCTACTCATATTCTAAAATATCAAATTATACCGGTGTTAATTTAAAGTTTCACGACATCCAAGTAGCTATACAGTCAGTTTTATACAATCCCTTCACATAAAACAGTCTCTGGGGGACCAAGCCTCCGCTCCCGTGATATTCCTGCGATAACGCTCTTATCTCTTCCAATTTGTGTCCCGGGAGGGTTCCGTGGTATATTCCTTCCCCACTGAAGCTTCCTTCTCCACTAATATCCGCTGATAAGGGTCTTATCGTGCTTTGTTGCCACGATAAGAGGCTTCGTGTTTTTCGTCTCTTGTGCGACCGTTTTTCACACTATTTGGCGTTGTTCTGTTTTTTTCGTTGTTTTTCGTCAAAATGGCCGTCTTTTTTGTATTTCTCAGAAATATTCACTTTCCAATCGAAATTTTAAAAATAAAATTTCCAGAATATTTCTACCCTCCTTCGCAATACTTTTTCGTTAATAAGGCCTTTATTCGTTCTTTCTCGTGTCGCCGGAAGGTTGCGCTGTGCCATCTGGCAGAATGGCACATACTCCCCGGACAAGTCCCCATCAATGTCCCTATTGATCGCATAACACCGGGTTATCGTCAAGTAGTGTTCCAGTTCTCCGTAATCAATCTTACAAATCGCATAAGAAAATGAAATTTATCTACTCCACCTCAACTCACTACGTGTTCACAAATGGCATCGTACTACATTTCACTGCCTTTCAACATTTTCACAAAATTTGCACCCTGAGGAGTGTCCTAGATAAAATTTCTTTTCTGACTACTTACGTCGTCTTGCCATAAAACTTCTTTTTGCTCTTTGTGATTAAAAAGTGGGACGTGGCACGGCCACGCAACCGTTAAATTTAACTTAACGTCACTCACCAAGTATAATCAGTTATTTATGCAGTCCTTTCAATATTAAAACTAAGAAACTCTGTGGCTAGGAAAGTTATTGAGTTACCCACCCTTCTCGAGCGAGATTACTCAAACTTACCATGTCGCCACATAGTGAAATTGTGTCTTACACAGGTTAAAAACTTCAATCGTGTTTAAATAGGTAAATATACTCACCTATGTTCTACATATATACATAAATAGTCATAACTAAAATCAACAATTTCAACAATTTTAGCAATTGCAACACTGTAGTTTGGTCTGACCAAACTAGATCAAAACAAAAAGTTTAACAAGTTCAATAATCAAAACTTGGTTGATTGGTTCAAGTCTTAGCACACAAAGACAATCAAGTTTTTTTCTCCTTCTCTTCTCTTCTTTGTTCACGTCTTCACTCCATCGCTTCTCCGTCCTGATCTTCAACTTTGCTGTCTTCAACATATCCATGGAGTTGCGGGCCGTGCCCCAACTCTCCTGTTCCAACAGCCTCGGTTTGCAACAAGGTAGCAAGTCAACATTCACCTTTTGCTCCCGGTTTCTGCAAAAGCTGTTGTGAAGACATTGGCTCACATTTCGTTCTAGGTCAGCTCTTAAGACCTCTTTTTTCTCATCTTCAGTTACACAAGGCGCCCCAGCTACCCGCTTCACCGCCGTGGTGACCGCGTTTCTGTGCGTCAGGAATGCTCTCCTATAGGCTCCTGGTCCTATATCTAGCTGGAAAGATTGATAGGCTTCCGTGTTCCTCGACATGTGACGCTTCGCGCGTTCATACATCCATGATGTCATCACTGCACGGAACCAAGGCATCAATCTTTGCCTTGACCATATTCTTTCAATGGCTTAAGGTCTTCTCAGAACCTTGCAGGTGGTCCTGAAAAGATCCAACTCACGACTCATCTTCACGTTGCTCAGCTGCTCAGGAGTCGGCACGGCCGTCTCCTGTTCTCTCGTGTCCGCGTTAGCCTCCAGCCATCTCACTGCCAGCATGGCACTAACCACCACGATTGACACCTGTTGATTCTGATCGGGCAACCCCGTAGAGTACAACTCTTCCACGTCCCATACTAGCATCAGATTCCCGCGTTTGGGGTACCACAACGTCTGCGCCAGGCAGTGGCAAGGATACTCCCCATGGGTTCTCACTATGTTCCTTCGGGTCCGATACCCTGAGGCTCCCAGCAACGGTTCCACCTCCATCAGAATTCTGTGTAAGTCGTTTTTCTCTTCTATGGTGGGGAATTCAGTGCGCAATAACGCTCCACTCGCTTTCTGCTTCTGGAACTCACTCACATTACCTTCGTTCAATCTCAGAAACTCTTCGCCCACTACGTCTTGCAACTCGCCTTCAGATCTCTTCGGGACTGCCCGAAAGATCTTTGCCAACAAGTCATATGACCTTTCTGACATTCTGGCCAACCTCACGCACTTTGGCACAGAGAAAAGTTGGTCAACCAACACTTGTTGCGTCCTAGCATCCATCACTACCATGTGCGTAGGATACTTGCTATTACAATATGGCGCGGAGCTTGAACCCACCATATATTTTGAACCAGTAAGTCTGTGATAGGCTTCACTATCCTTCAGATTCATTTCGTTTTCTAGAGCTTCTCGCCAGCCTCCAATCTTCTGCTCTGTCTGTAATGCTCCAGGGAATATTTCCACGCTGAGTGACGTCACTAGCTCATGGGCACGCTCCAGGCGCTCAAGCGATTCTATCGAACTCGTCATGCTGCAAAATCCCAAGGCTGTGATCAAGTTTACATCCGTCACCCCATGACAATCCGCGACCAACTCCATACCACTCTTATCCGACATGCTCAATCTTCCGTACAATCGTGCCAGTTGCCGATGCTGCTCGCTCAGCGTAACCAGGCGGTGTCCCAAGTTGCAAACATGTCCTTCCATCCCACTATGTTGAGCCAAGCATATGCCTTGCTTCAACCAGTTGCTCGATGGACCTTCCTCGGACAGCTCCGTGGATGGGTTGTTCTTCTGCTTCGTCAACCTCATGGCCAGCAGATGGTGTATCATGGCCAGATCATGTAGACTCGCGTCATCATCCAGGATCCAGGTCTAACGTGACATCCTCCGTCATGTCCCAGATTAAACCGGCGTTAGGATGAGGACACCAAGAAGGCTTCATGAGTTCCCACATCGTTACTAGACTGGTTTTCAAGGGACCGTCCCAAGAACCACAATCAAAACTCACTTACCCCTTTAGCTCGGGAACCGAGGGTTCGACCACTCGTTCTTCTAAGATAATTCCCAGCTTGGGTTGTTCCACCATCAGAATTCCAGTTTCTTTATTCCGTTCAACCCAGAAATTGAGTACTATGACTTGCTCATAGTCGAAGTACGCTTCCCTGGCTTCTTCATTCACGAAGGGATTATACGCCATCGCCGGTATGCCAGACACATATTGGAACGACTTCAGTTTTCCTAGTGTTGCAAAGTCTTTTTGTCCCTTGACTGCTTCAATCAACTCCCGGTTCACTTTCAATTCTTTGTTGGAATATCTTCTCACTTCTTCCAACTTGCGATAGCTCTCCATGTCATTCGACTCCTTATTTGGTACAGTCAACGGCATATCCTGATATAGTTCCAGGAGTGCCCTAAGGAAGTTTCTTTCGCAATCAACTCTTTTTTGCCGAATGATCTTTATACATTCTCCCAAAACAGGAGTGGGGATACGATCCACCACGAACCTGACAAAGCAAAGGGCATCCTTACGCTTAGCCCACGCTATTGCAGAATCGTCTTTTGAAATCAACGCTCGCAGAACTTCCATCAACTCCAGCTCCTTCTTGATGCCCATCAAGCACCAAGCCAACCGTACTTGCAGATCGGTTCTCATTCAAGGATGAGCCAGGTATGCTGCCACCGTAGCAGGTGCATGCATCGACTCGTCGAAGTATCTCTGGAGGGCCGCCCTCCAAGAAATTTCTAGTAGTCTTTCTAATCCGATTTCGTTCGCTTCAGAGGACATTACCGTACCGTATTCTTTCCGATTTAAGTTTGAATTCTCCGTAAGCTCTTTCAGAGATTCCTGCATGGCTCGCTTCTCACTCCAAGCCATCAGGTGCCCTCTCGCGGAGTTTCTCGCTTTCAACATCTCCACATAACCCCCTGCTGGATCTCCCATGTGGACCGATTCCGGCCCAGTGACTCGACTGTACTCGACCACGTCGAGTTGCCCTTCCAGTTTCAACTTTGCCATGTTGGTCCGTGAGGGCCTATAATCTTCAAGTCCTCCAGATCCACATTGACTGATGATCTCCATCTCTAATTTAGTGTCTGCCAGGGTTCGTGCTGTTTTCTTTGATCTTACGGCGGTCGTGGTCAGATCTGCCAAGAGCATAGGGGGTATTAGATTCTATTTTTCTCCCCCTGTCAGTGTTGCACCATCTCCTTGCCCGCTCTCGCCTGAACGACCTGCGCTCGTTAAAGAGGTCACCACTGCGCTGGCTCTCGACTTCACCCCTCTCGGGTTCATGGCTCGACTTCCTGTTTTCCCTTTTAGTCGCTTCAGCCCCTTCCTGGCTCGTCTGACAGGTAATTTCTTTGCGATTTGCTGATCATCGGCACTGTCTTCTGTAACTGACTCGGTCAGAACATCCGACTCCATGGAGTTCACTATTTTCTCCAGGACCTCACGCATGATGGGTTGGTTCAATCCCACCTTCATTATGGACTGCGTCCCATATCGCCTTATCACGTCCCATGATCTTTCCATGAAATTCACTCGGCTCCAGGTTGCCTCTGTCTTGCCTTCTAACTCACTTTGATATCTCTCCCATCCCTCTTCCGGCAGCGTGCTCAGGAAGGATACCCTCATTGATTCTTCGATTTTTCTCCTCCTCGGTGACTCATGGAGCAATCTCTGCGGATCCCTGATTCGGCATTCTCTCGCCTGGCTTATTGGGTCCATCGGGGATAAGTCGACCGACGCCTCCTTTGTAGGGGACATGAAAGACGATGGCGTCATTAGCAACAGACTCCCATCGACTTTCCCATCGTCGTCTTCACTAAACCGGTATTCTAGCAAGTCTCTCTCCAACGCTCCTAGATCCGTCTCACCCGGTTTTCCCGTCTTTCCTTCGATGTCGTTATCGTCATCGTCCTGATCCATCAATTCATCATCACCTGCATCAGGTTTCGGCCTGGGTCCTGAAGGTCCTTGTCGTGAGTCTATGCCCGAGTCCGGCCGAGCCGGTACGGTCATGTCTCCTGCGTGATAAAACAATTCATCGTTCACCAGGAATTCTACGGACTCCTCGCCATGTGGTGCCAGATCCTCTATTGTTATGTATGAGCCTCCTCTGCTCTCCCTTGCCACTTCCAGCATCACTACTTTCACTTCTCCTGACCACTTCAGTCTTGATAAGTCATCTGTGGGAGAATACACTTCGTTCCACATTTCGGCCGAGACCTCTGGTCTCCTGGAAGGTAGTGCCTTGATCTTTTTCCTACTCCAGGCATCAGGAAATGAGAAGTCAAACGTGTGCGCGGCTGCAACATTCCAGCCTATGAAGCGCGGCTCCATCCCTTCACTCCACTTCAACATTCTCTTCTCTGCATCACGAGCTGCTCCGATGCGAGGGGCACTGATAGGAGACGTGACTCCCAGCAACATCCTCCTTATCGGTGGGTATCGAGGGCATTGGTCCGGCAGCGGCCTGGACCCAGAAAGCCACGCTTGCTGGTTCTCTTTAGCGTGTGCATAGGCCTCTGGAAAGAGTGGCACTCCCATAGCCGCTCCTGTATCCTTCACTATTGGTCTCAAATTCCAAAGCTTCGGGTTAAACTGGATGTGAGAAAGGTCCTCACGGCCCATTCGGCACTTGAAGTGGTTGTTGAAATCCATCAACACCCAACCTGGCTCCGCTATTCTTCCGAACAGCCTATCGTCACTGGCCAGCCCTCTCAACTCCCTCTGCTCTACCCAGTTCAGCGCGGAACAGTCCACGACTGAGACCAGGTTGACATACAACACAGAATTCCTGTATGCCTTGACTTGCACGTCCGGGAACGCGAAAGACATCACCGGTCCATACACCACCGTGACGAATTCCCGTACTCCGTGAATCAGAGCCAACGGATCAATCCGCATCATGACAGCCAGGTCTGTCAGCAAGAGCATGTCACAATACTGCTTACATTCACTCGCATCCGTCGCCACCTTATCTTCTCCCGTGACGCTCCTGTTTTGTTGCAAGAGATATTGGAGCAGGAGAGTCCCCCAGTCTTTCATCTTCCTGAGCGAGGCGGTTTCCAACTGTGCATTGAACTCACGACACGGTCCCTGTAGTTGTTCAGGGTAACGCAACAGCACAAGCAAATCACCCAGTCGACCGTAGGTCATGGCAATCAGAGTCAGGAGTCCATCCAATCTCAAATCTGCCAACAATTGGGTGAAGAGATTCGCCGGCCCCTTCACGAAATTTTCATGACCAAATGTCACGTATAAGGCTAATACCAGGCCAATCGACAACTTCCTGATGTCCTTGACAAAACTCGCGATCAGGTTCCGGGGTGCCCTAGGATAGCACGTCGACAGGAAGGATGGCGTCCATCCCACTCCCATTCCACCCAAGATGGCATCCGATCGTTCGTACTGTGCCCTCGTGGCTAGCACATCAGCTTGGAACTTGTCCAGCGACATCGTGTTTACGTCCTGCATCAATTTCAACATCATGCCCCCAGCTAACTCCCGGGCATCAAACAAGTTTCTCAGATACACGTGTATCTCTTTTATCACGGCCGGCGCATGCTCGAACGCGTCCTCACCCAAGGTGCACAGCCTTGGTGACAAGTACAACCATACGTTGTTGTGTGGCTTCGTGCGCAAAGCCATTGCCATGAGATCTTCTTCCGCTGACGTCATGTTCTTCCTGACTGTCCTGCCCTGCTCGTTCTCGGCGTGATCCATCTGTCTGAACCAGAGATCATCAGCCACCTGTTTTACTAACAGATGATCGTCATCTACCCCTGGTCTTAACTTCAACAATCTGGCAAAGTTGGACAACTCCAACCCCAGAACCTCATCTAGCACCAACCGAGTTGTGCTACAATCTTTGAGTCCCTGTATGGCATTGGAAATGTCAGCCCAAACGGCGGGAAGCTCAGATCGGGACGGGTAGTAATTGTCTGGGTCTACTACTCTGTTCGGGGCAGGAATTATCACGTTGAACCTCCCCTCTGCTATCGTTGTGACCATTGTGTACACAAACTGAAGGGGTTCTGGCAATGCAGCGTACCCTGGTGACAACACAAAGACCACCTTCACCACATTTTGGGTGAAACGTTGTCTTGCTGCTGCTTCTACCTCAGCCATCGCCGAGAGCAATGTCATTATCGTCTCCCCTATGACCTCGTTGCTCGGGATCGACCCATCCGTCAGACGTGACAACAAGCCCCTGCTTTGCAGATGATCATTTGAGCCTGCAACCACTATCACCTGCGGCTCCATGCTGACCACCCTTCGTAAACTTATCATCATGCCTAGTGCCGTCAAGAAAATCACGTCGGGCCAAAAGAGAGAACGGGGCGTATAGAGATCATCGGAACTGGCCACGATCAGATACTTTGCAGCTTTCATCTCTAAGGGATCGTAAGCTGCGAACAGGCCGTCGCCTATTGGGGCCTCCAGTTTCCCATATCTCCTGTCATCTCCATCCACCGTGGTCGTTCGGGGGTAGTCCCTTGAATACTCGCCAGGCGTCTGACCGGGTGGTTTAGCAAACTGCCTGTACATCTTGTGATGCTTGTTATTGGGCTTGTTCTCTGCCTGAAACTTGCCCTTGCGAGCAGGTGGCGTCAGTTCCCGGGCTCTCTGTCGGACGTCCGTAAGAGACCGGGCGTTCAAAAGTCCAAAGGTATTGTCCTGAGGCAACCCATTCAAGTCTGCATGCCGGAGTGTAGTTGTAGAGCTAAACTGCTCCTGCTCTGCTAGCAGCCAATCCACGCCCGGTATCCGATATAGTCGCGACACTGTGGGACTTTCTCCGCCAATCATTTTCATTGCGTCCTCCCGACACGTCAGGGTATTCATGTTCAACCTCGCGGACATGTCCGTCTTGTACTGTCCCCAATGACTCGGGTCTGATCGGTTCCAAAGCAGCAGGCTGCCTGGTTCAACTCCCTCCGCTGGCACCGCGCTCGTAGACGCTCCTGCTGCTGAAGCAGGGTTTGCCGTGGCGGGCGGATCGTTCCTCCTAGACACGGTCAGGGAGTTATTCCTGTTCTGAACCACTGATCTCCCGAGTCTGCTTTCAAGCGGTTGCGTTCTGGGAGGAGGAGCAGTCCCTAGCCTCTCTCTCACGTTCGAGCTCGGAGCGATGGGTGTGGCTACCGCCGTCTCCATTGCCAAAGGCCCTAGGCGGTTGACGAGGGATTTGGGCACGCTTGCCCTTATTCTACTTCTTCCGGTCGAGCTGGTCCGAGCCAGAGAGCTGGTCGCCCTCGACTCCTGCTCCACTTCCCTCAACTGCGTCTGAAATACATCATTCACCCAGTGTCTTCCTCGTTGGGTGTTGAAATGTATTCCATCTCTGGTAAGCGCGATGTGATCAATCATGCGCAGCGTGTTTTCAAGATCCAGAAGTCGCAACTCGCCAGGGTTGTTTCTCACCAGATTACGGATCATTTCGTTCCACCGCGTCACGTTGCCATTCATGAAATCTGCCACTGTGGTGCCCACCAGCGGGTTTTGTGGTATCGTGCACAGCACCACAAACCTGGGCCTGTACTTCTCCTTCAGTTCATTCAGGAGGCATACCAGCAGAGGCTCCCACTTGCTCTCCGGAGTCACTGGGGCTCTCGAGACGTCGTTGGTTCCCAGCATTATCACCAGCGTATCCAGGTGATCCTCGCTCAGGAATTCCATCATCTTGATGATCTGAGCCACTGAGGCTCCTCCAAAGGACAGAGTGGTAGTCTGACCATAGACAAAGATCTCATTCAGATCCCTCACCAAACTGTCTTCTATGATCAAGTGGCGACTCCCTGGGGGAATTACCTGGTCGCTCGTAGCGGGGTTCCAGCTCATGTCATTCAGGCAGGCTCGAGGATGCTCCGCAGCTACTTGCGTGAACTGGTGACGTGTCATCAGATTCTTCCTAATGTCTACCACGCGGGACTTTTGAAAGGTTCTGCCATGCGCAGTCCCCGAGGACACTACCGTGCGGGGTGCTCGCTCCGAGCTATTGGATGAATGATCACGACGTTGGGAAGGAACGATCCTTACCCAATGTCCGTCCAGTGGTTCGGTTGATCTCATCCATTGTTGCTCTGGCCACTTGGTTGAACGATTCTTGGAACTGAGGAGCGAGGTATGTGTCAGAAGGGTCCGGTATCGTGTTCCTTTGACTGGAAGCAGACGGTTGAGTCTGCTGAGGAGCCTCGGGCCCTCTTGATGCACGTAAAACCAAAGCCTCGGGCCCTCTCGATGCACACAGCTCCTGTACTCTTGTCCTGGGGCGTGTGTCGCTGGATCCCTCCGAGGATTTCATTGTCGCCAGAACTTCCTGTGACACTTGGCTCACCTTTGCCATATACAGCTCCTTCAGGTGCTTTATTTCATCCTCCTTGTAGGCCACCTGCAGATCTTCAAATTTCTTCTTCCATTCGTCTCTTTCTCGAGCTATCGCCCTATAATCCTGGAGTTTGGCACACAGCTCGCTCTGATCTCTCTCCTTCTTCTCCAGCGTCTCAATTGTCTCCGTCGTCTCTATTTCACTCACCCTCACCCTCTTCGGAGGAGGAGCAGCTGTTGGAGAGTCAACCGAATGTGACGGGCCTGGCCCATCACGTTGTCTCTTTGCTCCGATGAGTGGCTGCGCAGGTTGGACGGGTAAGGGCATCTCACCTAGCCGGTGGTCCCTCTGCTCATCTAGTCCTGGCTCACGAGCCAGGTCGTGGCCAGACATTTCTCCACGCCGCCATCTCATCAGTCGGTTTCGACCTCTCTCGGCGGTCCCGGACTCACCGAAGGCCAACATCAACACGACTTCTGTAGGGCGATTCCCTCGACCCTCTCGTCCTAGTGCATTGAGGAGTGCGACCACAAACATCGCCAACCCCGGGTCTTCTCGTGTAAAATCACAATCGATCACCCAATGATAGATCTCGTCTAGAGTCGCTCCTAGACTCGCTGAGAGGAATTCCATAAGTTCGTTCGTGTCACCCATTTCTTATCGTGTTGATTCTTGCTGTCGTGTAGTTTCTTCCTGTCTCGTTTGATTCAATGAATTCAATAAACAATTTCTGATCAATCAAGATCTAAAAAACAAGTCGCGACTTAAAACCATCATTTTTGGATTAAACATCATTCAACTCTTTTAAAACTACCCATTGAAATTCTCTTCTCAATTCTAATTTAAAAATTTAGCACCAAGGTGGATCGTCCACCTGTATCTACGTCAGGGTAGCACAAATGAGCGCTGTCACCTTGATGACCTGGAGTACTCTAGGTCTTTCATGACACGAAACATAAAACATATCATAACAAAAACATAACACATAAACACATAAACATCACACATCTATATTATCACATAAAATCTAATCCCTACATAAAACCTAACCTAATCTAAAAGTTGACACTAATTCTTGTCAAGTAACTTAATAAAAACCACTTATCGCCAAACGCAATTCCTAGCATATGCTCAGATAGTATTTTTTATGTAAGTAAACCTCTATGTCAGTTTCTGAAAATATCACATGTACAAGTGCGTACAACTCTCTCGGATGTAGCTTTCCCCTATTAGGATTATATACTGGTAACGAGAGAGAGGTCACTTCTCTCTCAACCAAAAAATCCCTAAGTCGAGTCAAGGCCAATACCAAGCTCTTTGGATCTACGTGTTGCCTATCAGTGGCCTTGGTAACCAGGAAACACAAATATTTCCCTGGTATCTGTGATGCAACAGGGGGCAGCGCTATCATCCCTCCCACACCAGGCCTCTGTTTCCATAAAAATTCGATGTTCTTATACTCTCTTTTGAAATCAGCCGCTAGTGCTGTTTTGAAGCTTACGTCCGCTGTTATCGCTATAGCGCACGTGCGTTCCGTGAGTGTGAAATCGCTGTCCGTTGTGACGATATTATTTGAATAATGGTTCGGTAGATCAAAATACGATTCAAAAATTCATCCAAAAGGTGGTTTTTTAGCATTCTCGTCCTCTGTCTCTAGTTCTCCGGTTTCTCTTGCCGATTTCAATTTTTTATTATCAGATTTTCGGTGTGGGTGAGTCCTACCCCCACTCCCCGGACAAAAATATCCATCGACGTCCCCGTCGATCGCCCAAAGTCTAGGAGATCGAGG
This sequence comes from Symsagittifera roscoffensis, assembly GCF_963678635.1. NCBI lineage: Eukaryota > Metazoa > Xenacoelomorpha > Acoela > Convolutidae > Symsagittifera > Symsagittifera roscoffensis. Next base: position 67,992,313 of record NC_087066.1, read on the forward strand.
TTGGATTGTGGAACACGTAGAGGACCATCTGGTGCGACCCAGTTGGACTCAGTATTGTCATGATTGATGTATTTTATGCCGTCTTTATCGACGTCCTGAATCGTCAGAATCGTCTTTTTTGGATCTGTCGACAGATCGAGCACGTCTGAAGCCATTCGAGCACGCGCAAGTTCGTTAGTTCTTGCTCATGAGTCTGTTCCGCTTCTGGTTCGAACTCCACTTCCGGTTCTGATCGATCGTCGATCCAATCTTGATCCATATCATTCACCAAGTCGATTTCTTCTAGCATCGCCACTTCGTCCAGTCCCACTAGCGAGTCCATGACATCACTTACAATTATCCTGTCTACAACGAAATCCTCGCCGTACGGATTGTATTTCTTCTTGTTTTTTCCTCTCTTGCTCTGGCGTGTTTCCATAGTGAGAGGAAAGTCAGGCTGTATTCCTTTGTCAATTTCGATTTGCTCCGGGCAGTCCCAGTCTTCCTCGGCATAAGGTAGAGTTTCATCGTCCACCTCTACTCGCTCGGTCAACTCGAGATCCAGTGGTAGGTCGCAATCGTCCACCACCTCATTCCCGTCGTTTTTGTCGCGAGTACCCCTTTCATTCACTTCACAAGCAGGATCCACTATCAAATAGTCTCCTTCTTGCATGTCCGCTGGGATGAACCAGTCCTCTGACGAGGCATTGTGTGGTTTGATATTTTCGTAATGAGCTGCTCTTCCAGTGCTCAATCGATAAAAACGACCCCCTTGGTGCACCTCTGTTATCTGAAATGGACCACGCCATTTCTTTAATAATTTCTTGGTTCCTTTTGGTGGAACCACTTCCTGAAACACCCAGACGTAGTCGCCAAATGAGTAGGCTTTCGCATCGGCTGTCCTTCTATCAAACCTCCTCTTTTGTCTAATTTGCGCCTGTTGCGTGTTCCTCCTGCATAAGTCATTGAGGTTCTGTTGTCTTCTAATAACATCCCGCACGTACGTTTGCGGTGCTGTCCTCTTCCCCTCATATTCAGGGTAGAAAAACGTCAACGGGAGCGCTTTTTCATGACCCGTTAACATCATGTGCGGACTTATTCCCGTGGTTGAATGCTCCGTGCTGTTGTAAGCACCCATCACTTGCGGCAAGTGCTTGTCCCAGTCATTCATGTAACGCGAGCAATAGACTCTCAGCATGGATACCAGTGTGCGATTTTGCCTCTCGACTAGGCCATTCGTTTGCGGGTGATAAGTGGTCGAGTGGGCCTGCGCTACCTGCGACCTTTTCATTAACTCCTTCGTGAGATCACCCACGAATGCTTTGCCATTGTCCGATTGGAACGTGATGGGGCAGCCATGCCTCGCTATCCACACATTTATCAAATGATCGCATGTTTCTTCCGCCGATGCTGTCATGCAGGGTGCTGCCTCCGCATACTTCGTAAAATGGTCGATCATTACCAGCACCTGATTATAGCCCGTTGCTGTCATGCAGACTTTCTGATGATCAATTTGCACCACTTCGTTGAAACCTGACGACTCTATTGACTGTAGGGGGAACCTTAGTTTCCTGGGATCCTTCGCCTGCTGACATGACAGGCATGCGGCAATCCACTTCTCACAAGCCTTCTTCATTCCCGGCCATTCGAATCGTTTCTGTATCCTGTTATACACTTTGTCCTCCTCTTTTTGTTTGCAGGCTACGATTCCGTCCTTGTTCAGGTACAACAAGTCGTTTCGCTTCAGGTAGAATTGCTTCAAGATCTTGTAGCTGTCTTCTTCCAAGTCTCCCTTATCAGGTGCTCCATTCTCGATCCATCTCTTCAGACTGCTCGTCATTCTATCATTTTGTTGAGCCCTTAGGAGATCCGACAGCCTGTATCTGGCTTTCAAATAGGTCTTTACCACGTTCATTTGCCCACTCATTATCTCCGGAGCATGAGCATCGTCCATCAACTTGACACACCATATCTTTTTCAAAGGCGTCGCTTCCTGCACAGATGGTTTCAGATTGGTACGGACGACCGTACCATGTGGCAGCAATCTGGTTGGGCGTTTCGAAACTGCTATCAGCTCGAGCTCGTCTGCGGCATTATCTACCACAGTGCCCTCTTCATCTGAGGTGTATATGTCCCTGTCTGGATCCTGATGCGTTTCTCGGTCCAGCCCACGCTGCTTCCAGTCTACCAATAAGGAGTGGATTGCGATCTCTGACATATCGGAATTGGAAGTTGTTTCAGATGTGTTGTCCCAGGACTGGGGCCTCGAGTCAACACTTGAGTCGACTGATTTCCCAACATCATATTCCAAGTTGTCTGAGATGTTTCTCGACTCCCCGGACAAAACTCTGTCCATCGGCCGCTTCAAACCCGACTCCCCGGAATAAATTCTACCCCTAGGTGGTCTCGTCAACCTCTCCCCGGTCAAGTCGTCCTGCACGGGCTCAAAGGTGTCTGACTCCTCAGACGAGTCGTCCTTGACTGGCTCGAAGGTATCAGACTCCCCGGACATTGTCAGGTCCACGGACGAACAATCTGGGCTCGGCTCGTATTCTTCTTTTGCATCCGTGAAGTGCACTCTCCTCGTGAAGCTAGATTTCGACTTGATCCTGACTTCCTTAGTGGTTTGGTTCTGATTCAGTGTTCCATATTCAGTGAACGAAGTTCTCAATAAGACCTCCTTCGGCATCGAGCTCACCAGCTGGTTGACTATCGACCTGCAATCCCGTTCAACGCCTCGGCTGCGAATGGACACTGGCCTCTTCTCTGTTCTCTCGGTGACAGTCAACCGCTGCATGGTCTCCATCCATTCGCGATCATGCCTATCCACTTCCCTGTCCAACAAGTCACGGAGCTTTCCCATAACGTCCGGCGCCACGTTCACCGTCCTGTTCAATAGAGCCATGCTGTTTATACCTAGTCTGGTAAGTTCTTACTGTACCAAGTTGGATCGGACTAGCAGATCCAACGGAACGGGCTCGCCTCTGGCTAAAAGCTTTATCTCCGCGGCCGTCTCCACTGGAAGGTCAGGGTGTCCGGGTATAGGATGCCCTGACTTGTCTAACCACCTAGTAAGTGGCAGTTTGTCGTAGGTTTCTTTGTCCAGAAAGGAAAACCCGTCTTTGATTTCTGATTGGTTAGCCTGTTTCTCCTCGAGGCGCTCATAAAATTCTGTCTTTTTACTGAGGCTATCTGCGTTCTGGTGCTTGTCACGGGTACGGTGCTCTATGATCATGTGGTATCCATCCAGGCGCACGATCCATCGACCAATATAACTTTGGTCCATCGAATAGGTTTTCAGCCAGGCAAGGGCACGATTATCCACACGTAACTTAAAGGGAGCACTCCCCAAGTAAGCCCTGTATTTTTCAACGAAAGTGATCACCGCAAACATCTCCGCTTTTGGTGCGCCGTACTTCATTTCAGTATCACTCAGGACTTTACTCCCGTAGGCTATCGGACGAAGAACCGTTCTCCCGTTCCACTCCTGCTCCTGGTGAAGTATGCCCGATATCGCAACCACTGATGCATCCGTGTCCAGCACGGACATCCCCTTCTCTGTTGGCATGCCGAGGACCGGTGCCTCGCAAAGTTCACGTTTGATGTTTTCAAATGAAACTTGTGCCTCATCAGTCCAAGTGAACTTTTTGCCCTTGTTTCTCATCAACCTCTGCATGGGGTATATTTTGTCAGCATACCCCTTGATGAACTCTCGATAATAATTAGCGAACCCCAAAAAACTCATCAGCTGGGTATCTGTCTTAGGCGCCTTCCAGGTCAGCACCGCTTCAACCGCTTCAGGATCTGGTCTCACTCCATGTTTGTCCACCAGGCGGCCCAGATACTTTATGGAATCTCTGA